>NC_069505.1:63627146-63652146 GCF_027579735.1 Bombina bombina | reverse complement strand
GTTTTGTATAAGTGGGTGGTTCTATTATTCCCTTCCTGGTATAACTTTATTATTCTCCCTAATTCTCCAGCCTCCAGGTCTGGTCCTGTTTCCATTCTCAAATTCCCTATCCAGTGATTTATCTGTAGATAGGCAAAAAAGGATGAGTTTGTCAAATTGTATTTAGTTTTCAGCTCCTCAAAGGACCTTATTACCAACTTATTATCTAGACATAATTGACCAAGTGACTTCAGACCTTTTGAGGCCCATTCTAGAAATACAGATGGCTTCAGACCTGGTAAGAAGGTAGGGTTACCCATTATAGGGAGGAATTGTGATTTGCAAAAATTGCTCTGAAGTAATTTGCTAATCTTCTGCCAAGCGGTCACAACGTCTTTCAGAATAAAGAATTGGGAAATGTTAGATGGGAGTTTTGGCGTTGGAATGTGAAGTATCGCTTTTAAGTCAAAAGGAGCTATTAGGCATGACTCCAAGTCGTACCAAGTAACTTGTTCTCTTTGGGTAATCCAATCAAGTGCAAACTTACCCACAGATACATAGTTATATAGTCTAATATTTGGGCACGCCAGGCCCCCATGCTCTTTAGGAAGAGTTAATGTCGAGAAAGCTATGCGTGGTTTCTTCCCGCGCCAGATAAAATTGTTGAAAATCCTCTGAATTCGAGCGATATCTTTATTGTATAGTAAGAGCGGGAAATTCTGAAGAAAATAAAAAAGCTTGGGAAACATAATAGTTTTGATAAGCATGATTCTGGCCGAAATACTTAATAGTAAATTGGACCAATTTTGTAGTTTATCCTGTATGTCAATAATACATTTAGAAATATTCATTTCATACCACGACCTAGGGTTATTACTCAGGAATACTCCTAGGTAACGTATACATGTAGTTTCCTGGAAGGGATGAGTCACTTCTACACTTGGTTTGTATATCCATAAAAGTTCTGATTTTTCGTTATTGATCCTGTAGCCAGAAAAGGACCCAAACAAGCTAAATATCTTAAGAACTTGAGGTATAGCCGTCATAGTATTACTAAGAAACAAGAGCAGATCGTCTGCAAATAGCGAGAGTACGATTTTTTGGGTACCTATTCTAATTCCTTTTACTTCCTGTCGCAAATATATTGCCAGGGGCTCTAAGGATAGATTAAATAGTAGAGGGGATAACGGGCAACCCTGCCGCGTCCCTCTCCCCAATGGAAATCTATTCGATGTTTCTCCATTGATAATAATTGCTGACAACGGGTTACTATAGAGCCTCTGTATAAACTTGTGGAAACAGCCCGACAGACCGAACCCTTCCAGTGACCTGAAAAGGTGGTCCCACCCGATTGAGTCGAATGCCTTTTCGGCATCGACTGTTAAGATTGCTAAATCAGGTCTAGTATGGGATTTCTGAAATGTTTTATTTGCAAAAAAGTCTAATACCAATTGTGCTTTCCGAATATTTTTAACAGGATTACGACCTCGCATAAACCCCATTTGATCAGAATGTATTATATAATCTAGACAACTTTTAAGCCTATTCGCGATAATAGCTGTCAGCAGTTTGTAATCCTGATTAAGGAGTGAGATAGGTCTGTAGGATGCTGGTGCTTCAGGGTCTTTTCCTTTTTTCAGGATCAGAACCACATGTGAAGCAGAAAATAGAGGGGACTGGACTTTGTTGTTAATAAAATACTCATTAAATAGAGACTGTAGAAGAGGAAGAATTTGCTCGCGTAGGAGTTTATAATATTCGGCCGGGAGATCATCCGGGCCAGGCGCTTTGCCTGATTTTGAGTTATTTATCGCATCTGAAATCTCTTGGATCGTAATAGGTTCATTAAGTATTTGAATATCCTGAGATGAAGCCTGTGGTAGCTTAATCTGACCCCAAAAATAATCTTTGTTGGCTACATCTATTGATGTGGGGGAGTATACTTTTTGAAAGTAGTCTAGGAAGGCTTCTCTTATCTCTGAGCTCTTGATCAGTCTTTTACCTTGGTATTTAATAGCTGGAATATAGTTTTTTTGTTGTCTGGCCTTTACCATTCTAGCTAGTGTTTTAGCCGATATCCCTTGGCTACCTGCAAAAAAAGCTTTTTGCTTCAAGTCATCTACAGTCATTAATTGTTTAAAGAAGAGGTCTCGTTCCAATTTAGCCTTTTTGTATTTGTTCCAATTTCCTGCAGAGGGGTTCCGAATATATTGAGCGTATTTATTCCTGAGCGTATTAGCTAGCTGTTCCTCTCGCTGTTTTCTTTTGGCCTTCTCCCTGATCAAATATGCTTTTATTTCGCCCCTCATAACAGCCTTTGCCGTTTCCCAAAGAATTTCAGGCTTACTCACATAGTTCTTATTGAAATCAAAGAACTCTTTCCACCTCTGTTGCAGCCACGTGGCAAATTTAATATTATGAGAAAGATATTGAGGGAAGAACAAACGCATGTTACTAGCCCGAAGTGATATTCTATTCTGGATTTCTAGTGAGATTATTGCGTGGTCAGATAATTTAATTTCTTTAATGTCCGATTTGATATCTGACCGCAACATTTGACTAGAGATTAGAAAGAAATCTATTCTCGAGAAGGATCTGAAGGATTTAGATTCGCATGTATATTCCCTCTGATCTGGGTGTTGGATTCGCCAAATATCCTTTAGGGACAGCTTCTGGCAGAGTTTAGCAAGTAGCTTTGCTTCCCTGACCTTTTTGTCAGTGGATTTACTATTAAATCTATCTAAAGTGTGTGAGAATGTCATATTATAGTCACCAACCATAACTATATTCTCCCCAATAAAATTATGTAGCTTATTACCTAAAAGTTCCCAAAATCCTCTCTCTGTTTTATTGGGACCATATAAGTTGCAGAATACATATGGGTTTTGATTAATCTGAATTTTAACGATTTGATATCTTCCTTCTAGGTCATTTTCTGCTGAAACTACCTGGTACTCTAGCTGTTTATTTAACAAGATGGCCAACCCTCTTTTCTTTTGGGTATAAGGTGTAAATAACACCTCACCAACCCATTTGCTTTTAAGTTTCAATACTTCTGCCGGGGGGAGATGAGTCTCTTGAATAAAAGCTATATCGGGTTTATAGACCCCGAGGTGTTTTATCATTAATTTCCGTTTAATTGGTGAGGAGATTCCCCCGATATTCCAGGATAACAACTTTAATTTATGCATCTTTATTATTTAGCTGGTAATGAAGTGAGAGGAAGGGGAAGATATGGGAAAAAAGGGTGAAGGGGAAAAGGGAGGAAAGGGGAAAAAAAAAAAAAAAAAAAAAAGGGAGAGGGGACACCCCCTGGCTGCGGCGGAGTAACCTTCCCTCCAGCCGCAGACCTTTGCCATAACAAAAACCGTATGACTTTATAGGATCCCACTGTCTGAGCAAAAAGCTTGAATTTCCTCTGGTTTGTTAAACGCGAGTGTGGCACCATCCTTCTCCAGCAAGATCTTGGCTGGGTACACAAGCCTCGCCTTAATATTGGCTTTAATAAGTCTGGAGCAGTATGGTGCCATCACCTTCCGCTTAGCCTGTGTTTCCATTGAAAAGTCTTGAAACAAAAGAAGCCTTGTTTGGCCTAACATGATTCCATTGTTTTTACGATAAAGCCTGAGCAAATGAAACTTATCCTGAAAGTTTAAAAACTTTATAATTACAGGTCTGGGTTTTAAGGACCCATCTAGTTGTTTACGTAGTGCACCTATTCTATGGGCCCTTTCCACTGGAATTACCAGATTCTCTATACAGCTACCAACTAACTGAGGGAGTGTCGAGGAGGCGAATTTCAAGAGGTCTGAAAATTCTACAGTTTCAGGTAGCCCAATAACTCTTAGGTTATTGCGGCGTGATCTATCTTCTAGATCTTCTAATCTTGCCTGTAGTATATGCAAGGTTTTTTCTTGCGCGGTAGTAGTCTGTTCTATCGTGTGTATTTTGTCTTCAGCATCTGAAACTCTGGTTTCTAATTCTAAAAGTCTAGGTGCAATCTGTTTAACCTCTGTTGATAAATTAGAAATTTCTTGTTTCAGCCCTTCAAACTGCGGTGTAAAAAGTAGAGATATTTGATGTAGGAGTGCTGCTGTGTCAATGTTACTTATGTTGGAGTCATTATGGCCCTCCTGTTCCGTGGATTTAGCCTTTTTATCTTTCTGCCTAGGTGGCATCGCTGGAGAATTGGGTTTAGATTGTGACATATATTTGTCCATGAGAAAGTAGGGCAGATAGATCTCTGTCCCAATAGTGAGGTGCACGTGATTGGTGGGAAAAAAAAGGGAAAGAAAAGGACAAATACTAACGCCCTGATGGGCCAAAAAAGTGAGAGGTAGTGGGTGTGTGAAGTGAGGGGTTAATAGTGTAAGAGAGCATAAAAAAAAATAAACCAGTCAGAAATAGGCTGACTGGACAGTGGTCTGTTAGTGTATGTGAGAATTTAAGGGGGTGTTGTACACAATATCACCTAGGAGTTATTATATCTATATTCTAGGCTAATAAACTCAACAAGCAATTACTTTGCACAACTGGTTAAATTGAGAGGTGGAGAAATTTGTTTTTCCTAGAATTGTACCCCTAGACAGTTATTGCTTTAAGGTATACCAATTACCCAGCTTAATTCACAAATTCAGCAACTGCATACTCTTGCACACAACAGATCCAGAAATCTAATAACCAGCTTTCTATAACTTAGGTAAACCTGGATAAGAGACTTGAGATACAGCCAATAGCTACCCTGCCCCTTTTCCTCCCTGCTCCTAGCTAAGGAGGTTACGCAAGCTATACACCTTCGGTTGAGAGAGCAATCAAACAGGTAAACCTCGAAACTTGAAAAGCAATACAGGTCAATATACTTCTATGCAATACATAAAAACAAAAGAAGAAAGAAGAGAGAAAAAAAAAAAAACAAAGGAAAAAAAAAAAAGAAATAAAAAAAGAATTTTTCTTTTTTCCCAGCACAGAAGTTTACCCTATTGTAATCAGAACCTCACAGGGACTATTCCCTAGTTTGATAGAGGTTGCAGATACGGAAGATATTTTGGATTTTTAAGAATAGGAAAAAGAGTGGGGGAGAGCAAGCAAATGGCACAGGCCAAGCAGAAGAAGCAAGAAAAAAAAAGAAGGGGAAAAGACAATTGAAACCAACAGAGTTAGGGTGTCCCAATCACATTTTTAGTTTCATTGCTGTAATGTTAGCTAACAGAAAAAGATAACGAAAAAAAGAGGAAGAAAGAAGAATGCAAAGGGAGAGAGCAAGAGAGAAAAAAAAAACAAAAAATAAGGGAACAAGAGACACAGATTAAATAATCAGCCAAGTCCCCCCGTGACCCTTAGGGCCAAAAAACTGTCTCAGACAATTGTAGGGTTTCCTTTGTATGTCAGAGTCTGTGTTCCTTATATGGATTAGAGTCCAACGATATATCACAGTTCTTTAATAGTGGCTTTCACATTCTCATTATCTCTTGTGGACCTCCAAAACCAAAATGCCCGACTGACACTTCCAAGTATGAGATAGTCTTTACAGCTAGATTTTTCTAGCTGGTGCCTTGGCGCTACTATAGAAACAGAGTGGGTTGTGTAGGGCTTATGATAAGGCTGCCTGACTGGAAAAGGATCCTTCTTGTCCTGAACGGGCTAATTGCCCACTTGTAGTATGTCCAGAGGCCCTTTGGCTTCCGCCAGTCTTTTAAGGGGTGCTTTGCACACTGTATAGCCCAGTAAACAGCAGGAGGGTTTTTAAATGTAATTATACACAGTAGTAAGGTGATGAAGAGAGCTTGTAGCCTAGCAGGTCTCAGTTCTATCTTTATAGTTAGGCTCTCAATGGGGAGGTCAGAGAGCTCTTTAGTGCGTTAGAATACAGCCCAGTCTGTCGCATTATTGTGTTAGTAGTAAGGCCACATGCAAAGCTTGTTAAATGCAGGCCGGCAGCGTGTTAAATGCGATTGCTGACACAGTCCCCACACTTCCATTAACCCTCTTGCAGCCTGTCAGCCCACTTATATCAGCAGAAAATAGCGCTTAAGCACATACAGTGATAATGATAAAGTTACTCACATATCTGCAGGAATCTCTCACCTATACCTTAGGATTGAAGCAAGGGCCGGCCCTGATAGTTGTGGGGATTGGCGCTGTTTGCCGTTTCTCCTCTTGTGCTGCCGCCTTCCCCAACCACTCCAGCTTTCTGGCCGCCGGGAGACAACGTCTGGCCTCCTCCCCTCTCTTCCGTTATTGTGTAGCTCTGTGTTAGGAGGACCCGGCTATATTCCGTAAGCAGCTGCCTTTATGCTCCTGTGTATATTGCAGCGGTTACTTCTTCCTCTGGTGTACCACCCGTTCGTATGCACAGCAGCTTGGTCCGCAGGTTGCCTTGACTTTCTGTGGGGCCGGTAACAGAGAGTTGCCAGTACTACCCTCTTGCAGCTTACCGCGTCTACCACTTCAGCGCCTGCTTGAAAGAACAGTGAGAATTTTTGGGCACTTTCGCTGAGCCCTAGCCGACAGGGCCGGCGGCGTCTGTATGGGGCTTCCTAGCGCTGTCTAGGCCTTCCAGGCCCCTAGTCGAATAGGGCCAAGGAAGCTGTGCGCTGTGGGATATGTGGAAGTTAGCTCTTTCCCTCAGAGCATCGTGCTAGCGTGCCTCTGCTAGCTCCGCCCCCCACCGGAAGCCCCTAAGTCAACTTCCATGGTTCTAGTAGCCCACACAGAACAGAGACTTAACTTCCATGGTTCTTGTAGCCCACACAGAGCAGAGACTTAACCTACATGGTTCTAGTAGCCCTCACAGAGCAGTGATTTAACCTCCATGGTTCTAGTAGCCCACACAGAGCAGTGATTTAACCTCCATGGTTCTAGTAGTCCTCACAGAGCAGTGATTTAACCTCCATGGTTCTAGTAGCCTACACAGAGCAGAGATTTAACCTCCATGGTTCTAGTAGCCCACACAGAGCAATGATTTAACCTCCATGGTTCTAGTAGCCCACACAGAGCAGAGACTTAACCTCCATGGTTCTAGTAGCCCACACAGAGCAGTAATTTAACTTCCATGGTTCTAGTAGCCCACACAGAACAGAGACTTAACTTCCATGGTTCTTGTAGCCCACACAGAGCAGAGACTTAACCTACATGGTTCTAGTAGCCCTCACAGAGCAGTGATTTAACCTCCATGGTTCTAGTAGCCCACACAGAGCAATGATTTAACCTCCATGGTTCTAGTAGCCCACACAGAGCAGAGACTTAACCTCCATGGTTCTAGTAGCCCACACAGAGCAGTAATTTAACTTCCATGGTTCTAGTAGCCCACACAGAACAGAGACTTAACTTCCATGGTTCTTGTAGCCCACACAGAGCAGAGACTTAACCTACATGGTTCTAGTAGCCCTCACAGAGCAGTGATTTAACCTCCATGGTTCTAGTAGCCCACAC
Organism: Bombina bombina; assembly: GCF_027579735.1. NCBI lineage: Eukaryota > Metazoa > Chordata > Amphibia > Anura > Bombinatoridae > Bombina > Bombina bombina. Next base: position 63,644,736 of record NC_069505.1, on the reverse strand, counting down.
AGAGCAGTGATTTAACCTCCATGGTTCTAGTAGTCCTCACAGAGCAGTGATTTAACCTCCATGGTTCTAGTAGCCTACACAGAGCAGAGATTTAACCTCCATGGTTCTAGTAGCCCACACAGAGCAGTGATTTAATCTCCATGGTTCTAGTAGCCCACACAGAGCAGAGACTTAATACACATATAGCCAGTACTTCACTTACTGATTGGTTGAGGAGCTGCATCAATCCTCTTACCTGGTTTGCTAACCTACACCTGAAAATTCTAGCTCCAATCCAAACACGCTTAGATGCAAGCAAGAGCGGCACAGCCATGTGTCATTGTGGAATGCACTCATCCCACACCAGAGTGGGTACATATCCAATACCACTGGCACAACTGTCAACCACCGGGTACTCACAGACTGCCGTGTTCACATCCAGTGAATAGGCGCTCTACAAATAACTGATAATAATAATAATAGGCAGTTAACACCAGGAAGGCCCAGTAGGAAAATCACATCAAAATATAAAACATAACAAAGAAAAATAGCCATCACTCACTTAGATGCACACAGCTAGGTAGCAAAAATAGTTTTAGCAAGTTATAGTATACAGTTATAGGCCCAGTTTCTGCCTCAAGGTGTATTTGTGTGTTTATATTGTGACAGAGTACCGGGGGTCATCATGGATAGCGATAATATCTCTCTTTTGGTATCACAGGGTAGGTATCCAGTATTATCATCATAGGGAGATAGTTTCCATTAGTTAATTTATAGAAGCTATTACAAATAGCTAGCAGTATTAGGGTCCTTGGGGTGAAGCATTTAGAGATCAGGGTTTGCCAGTGCTTCACTCCAAATTTTATATCCAGCACACCATGTCCAGGGCAGAAGTCCAACAAAACCTCCAATTTATCCTCACCTGATAGTGGTGATTAGCAGATGGTGCTTACAAAATTCCTTTGGCTGGGAGAGTGAGACATAGGTAGAGAGAGAGCAAACTGCATTGTTTTCCCCAAGGGAGAAAACATTTTCTGAAAGCAAATGTAAAGGTCTGTAAAGCAATTGTTTATCTTTGTGTTTAAGTTGTTGGCTTCAGACTAGCTGACCAACTGTAGTTTTTTTGTTTAAACATACACTATCATATAGTAGCACCACCTTGCTATTTATTCTTTATACTTGGCATAATTCATAGTTATTTAAAAATTATAGTAGATCATATAAATATATCTAAAAACAAAAAAGGATATAACAGAACTTTGTGTATTTAAGTAAAAATTCATAAAGGACTGGTGGCCCCACCTGGGAGACCAATTGTGTCTGGAATAGGGGGATTTAAATGGATATGAAACACAAGTTTTACCTTTCGTGATTCAGATAGAGCATGCAATTTTAGGCAACTTTGTAATTTACTCATATTATCAAATTTTCTTTGTTCTCTTGGTATCTGTATTTGAAGAGCAGGAATGTAAACTTAGGGGCTCGACCATTTTTTGTTCAGCACCTAGGTAGTGCTTGCTGATTGGTGTCTAAGGGGCCGATTTACTATGATCCAGGCGGATCATGTCCGCCCAACGTCGCTAAATGTCGACAGCAAACGCTTTAACATTACACAAGCATTTTTTAGTGAAATGCTTGTGCAATGCCACCCCCTGCAGATTTGCATACCATTGGCCGCTAGCAGGGGGTGTCAATCATGCCGATCGTATCTGATCAAGGATAGAAACAACCTTAACAGTGTCCCACAGAGGGGCTATCACAGAACATTACATACTCCGAGATCAGAATTACTATTTATTAGCACCTACAATAATGCACAAAAAGAAATCACAAGTATTCTGAATAAAAATCTGCATATACTACACACAGATGATGATATGACCAGGAGTGTTGGCGAGAGAGTCGCTGTAAGCTGGAAGAGAGCGTCACCTATCAAAGACAAGATTGTGAGAAGTCACTTTGTGAGATATGTGAACTGTAGGAAAGATCATTTGAAAGGCACATATCCCTGTGGTACTTACAAAATGTAAGGGAGATAAATATCTTTCCACATGGTGTAAGACACATAAATGAGGTTTACAATTGGAGAACAAAACATGTCATATATTGTTTGGAATGCTCCTGCAAGAAAAAGTATGTAGGTATGTTCTCAAGAGATTGGACACAAGACTGCACTTATAGCACTCTATGCCTGGACTGATAGTGGAGAAAATTGGGAAATTAAAATATAACTTTTATTTAGTACATTAAAATAAAACACTCAATTTAAAAACAACCAAAGAATTGGTAGCCTTTCCTAAATATTAGATAAGCCTTTGACGTGTCAAAAGTATAAGGAAGGAAATTGTATAGGATGGTAACTAATTAAGTGTTACCTTATGTTCTCAAGAGAGTTCAGGATAAGACTTGGGGAACATTTGGGCAACATTAGGAACGACAGGAAGGACTTAGAAAGATAAGAAAATTACAATGGTGGCAAGACATTTTCTTGACTATCATAATGGAAAACCAGATTTGAAATGTTGGATTTTACAAAAAATAAAACTAGGTATTAGGGGGCCCATTTATCAAGCTCCGAACGGAGCTTGTGGGCCCGTGTTTCTGGCGAGTCTTCAGACTCACCAGAAACAGCAGTTATGAAGCAGCGGTCTAAAGACTGCTGCTCCATAACCCTGTCCGCCTGCTCTGAGCAGGCGGACAGGAATCGCCGGAAATCAACCTGATCGAGTATGATCGGGTTGATTGACACCTCCCTGCTGGCGGCCCATTGGCCGTGAGTCTGCAGGGGGCGGAGTTGCACCAGCAGCTCTTGTGAGCTGCTGGTGCAATGCTGAATACGGAGAGCGTATTGATCTCCGCATTCAGCGAGGTCTTGCGGACCTGATGCGCACTGTCTGATCAGGTCCGCAAGACTTTTGATAAATAGGCCCCTAGAAGTGGGAACATTGAAACAGCACTTTTGAGGGCAGAAACAAAATGGCTTCAATGTATATCTCCCCTTGGGATGAATGAGCAGATGTCATATAGTGCATATTTGTAGAAGTGTTACTAGAATATCAAACAAAATACCATTTAAAGAGTAATAACCCTGGTCACACTTGTAATGTGCTGTAGGTCAATTGTATTTAAAATAATGAGCACTAATTATAGTGAGGATGGATTTATCAATTTAGTTAATGGATATCTAACTATACTATATTGACAGTAAGAAAGCATCTGTTAGGTAATTTGGTTACTAAAGTAATCTTCTGCATAACTCCAACTAGTCCTATACCTAGGTTACATATAACAACACATTTACAAAGTAAAACTTCCATTGTTTGCAAACTTTAATATCTCAATAGAAAGGTTATTTTTCAACTTTTACACCTAGTTGAGCATGTTTGAGAACCTTATCAACAGCTTCTGACAGTGTTTTTTTTACCTGTTTGCTCGTTCAGTGGAAACCAGCTGTAATTTTGCACTTTTCTATTATTTTAATTTTACGAATTCGCTCAAAACCATTTACAGCTAAATGAGAACGAGCCCTAGGTTGGCCCAAATATTTTTATTGAATTTTTTTTTATCAGATAATAGTATTTCAACTTGATAATTTTTTTAAAAAAATGTCATGTCTAATAATTTTTAAACATTTTGAAAGTTGTGCCCCCAGAATGCAATGTGTAAAAAATTGTAAGATTAATGGTAAGTGTGAATAATACAAGGCCCTTCAGTTTCTATAGGTCTAAATTGTCTACTTGCATGTTATACTGGTAATCTTTATAAATGTACTTAAGCCCATTGTAGTGCAGAATGATCTTCAGTTACGTAATATGAAACCTCCCCATAATGCTTTGTGGCTATATAGCTGAATTTTTGACACTCAAATAAGAATGTTCATTTATGTTGACTTTATATATCTGCATAAGAATGGGCGGTGCATGCAAATTTACAAACTATGTTAGGGTTTGCTATCTGAAGGTGTCCGTAGCTTTCTGTCTCCTTTGCTTATTGACACATTTAGCCTTGATGACAAAAGTTTTATTTTTCTTGTTTTCATGTTGTTGAGGTTTTTGGTCTGTTTGGATTTTACTCATGCATTTTGACCCTACATTAGACAGCAGATACGAAGACAACCATACTCAAGCCTAGGACCCTTAATCAGACTATTTGTGCCTTAAACTAACTAGACTCCTAAACCGTATATGTCTAATACAGAGATAACTATGCAATCTGTTTTATAAAGTGTTCCATCCAGCTGTGACATAGCGATAGAACAGACCCCTCCTCTACTGACAATACTTAGCATCAAATCAGTCTGCCTAACAAACACTACGCAATAATTTGCATACCACATAGTGATAGTGTACAGTTATTACTCATTTTTTATACATAGTGTATGCAACATAATTATATGCTTTTCACATATTCTAAATATAAAGTGTGTTCTTTCCATGCATCTCACAGAGGCGTTGTCTTTTCTTTTAGTCCTATACTTGGAGCCTTCATGTCACTTCTGATTTTCTGACATTTCTGAAATTCTCTCTTCCTTTGTCATCCTATCTCTGTCTTGTGTCCCTGTATTCAAGATACTAGCCTAATTAACTATGGACTGTCTATCTTTAGTTTGAGATGAGCCATGCCTTTACTGCTTGAGAGGGCTGTAAAGTTCTGCTTTTTAATAGTACTACCACCAATCTCAATTACGTAGAAATCACTTAGATACTGCAACTATTGTCAGCTCAGACATATCTCACTAGCTGTCAAGGATAAGTTTTTAATTGATTAGCCACGCCCCTATTCCTTCAGGCTAATCCCATTATGAGTGATGAATTCCAACCCTTTATTCATTTCTGTAGTTACAGAAAATGTATTTGTATTATCTGATTTCATGATATATGTCATAAGTAACTTTTCCCCTCCTGATTAAAGTGCATTTCGACTAGATTTTGGATGTAGAGTTTTTGGGTGACATTCTGTGTTATTGATCTAACTATTGTAGTACCTGTTGGTCCTTTTTATAAAATCCTGGCAGACCAATCTCAAACAGATTTATAGCTTCCAAACTTTGGTTTCTTCCGTAACCGGAAAATAGTAACATAGTAAATGAGGTTGAAAAAGGACAGAAATCAATTGAGTTCTATCGATACAAATCTTAATATACTTACAATAAAAACTCCAATTGAGTTTAAATTAATCCCATTAAAAAGGTGACCCATTTAATACCAGCAATCAATGTATAAATGTATCTAATGTATTGGCATTTGCTTACCTACTTAGGTAATGAGTTACACAATTTGATTGCGCTTACAGTGAAAAAACCATGTACATTTCTGGAGATTAAGAGGCCGAATTATCAATCTCCGAATGGAGCTTGATGCCCCTGTTTCTGCGCGAGCCTTCACGCACGCTGGAAACAGCAGTTATGAAGCAGTGGTTTAAAGACCGCTGCTCCATAACTTGTCCGCCTGCTCTGAGGCTGCGGTCTTCAATCTGCCTGATCCTATATGATCGGGCCGATTGACACCCCCTGCAAGCGGCCGATTGGCCGTGAATCTGCAGGAGGTGGCATTGCACAAGCAGTTCACAAGAACTGCTTGTGGAATGATAAATCCAGACAGCGTATTCTGTCGGCATTTATCGATGTGCGGTGGACATAATATGCTACATCGTATCATGTCCGCTCGCACATTAACAAATAGGCTCCCATATCTCCCTTCCTCCAGCCTTAAATTGTGACCTCAAATCCCAAACAGTTTTCTTGGAATAAACAGAGCTTCTGCCATCTCTGTATATCGACCTTGAGTATATTTATATGAAGTAATCATGTCACCTCTCAAGAGCATTTTTTCTAGATAAAAGCTTAAATAGCTTAAATTCTCTATTCCCCTTATTAGTTTTATGGCCCTTCTCTGAACTTTTGTCTTAGTCTGCAATGTAATTTTTTGAAATTGGTACCCAGAACTGCACTCCATACTCAAGGTGATGTCTTACCAGGTATTTATATATTGACAGAATTATGCTTTCCTCCCTTGCATCAATGCCTCTTTTAAACATGCTAGTATCTTATTTGATTTAGAAGTCAGTGCCCTGCATTGTGCACCCTTATTTAGCTTGTTATCTATAAGTACTCCCAAATCCCTTTCCTCCTCTGTTTGGCTAAGTCTTGTCCCATTTAAATAATAGGTTGCCATCTTATTTTTACTTCCAAAATGTGGAACCTTGCATTTTCCAGTATTAAATCTCATTTTCCATTTATCTGCCCATTCTTCTAATTTTTGTAGATCCCCTTGTAAAGTAAGTTCCTACTGCACTGACCTAATGACCTTACACAACTTTGTATCATCTGCACAAATAGAGATGTTGCTATTTAATCCTTGCTTCAAGTCATTAATAAAAATATTAAAAAGAACAGGGCCCAGTACTGAACCCTGGGGGACGCCACTAATTACCTTTGACCAATCTGAGTATGATCCATTTACTACTACTCGTTGCTCCCTGTATTTTATCCAGTTATTTATCCATGAGCTAACATTTTCAGCTATTCCCCAGTCCCTTCATTTTGTACATTAATCCCTCATGTGACACTGTATCAAACGCCTTTGCAAAATCCAAGTTTATCACATCAACTGATTCCCTTGTATCTATATTTTACTTACTTCCTTGTAGAATCTAATTAGATTAGTTTGACATGATCTATTTCTCATAAGACCATGCTGATTTAAACTTAGAATTTTGTTTACACTAATATAAACATTAATATAATCCCTTCAAGTACCTTCCACACTTTTGATGTCAGACTAACTGGTCTATAGCTTCCTGGATTAGCCCTGCTTCCCTTTTTAAAATGTGTCACCACCTCAGCTTTATGCCAGTCCTGGGGTACCATGTCTGAGGATAATGAAGATAACTTTCATAATAGAATCACAAATGATCAGCTCTTTCAGAGTAGTTATTTCAAATAAATAAATAAATTCAACTGTAGTTAATAATTTATTTCGAGATCTATTGGCTCTGAAGAATTTCAACACATGACATCTTCAGAATCACAAATGTAATCTGCTAATCTTCTGGTCATTTTAACTGTTGCTCTAATTTTAGGCCTTTCAACTGTAACTTCATATTAGGGTTTATTAATTTGACTATTTCTACAATGCCATGTGTCACCATGATACCATAGTGAACAATGTGATAATCCTTGTGTGTCTTGTTCAAAAAATATTTTTCTGGCTCTCAGATTGATGTGAGAAGTCATTTGACTGACTAGACCTTTCTGCATAGCCCAATAGCAATAGATTACTGCTATAATATTTCTCATAATATGACCAGAAAATATCCTGAGTGTAAAATATTTTATTTTCTTATAGGGGAATTGTTAAACATGGTGCACTGTCAAATGTACTGGTTGTAAAGCAATAGATTGATCTAGTGCACCCTAACTTTTTGTTGAAGGTTTGCCCAGCTAAACCACTCAGCTAAACCACTCAGTGCTAATGATTCTGATAACCAATCACTATAATGGGTATGGTCAAAAAAGGAAGGTTGACAGATGTCACCAATCATGGAACTTCCAAGAAGGTGAAAGGAAGACTCCTGTTGGGACCTACTTAGGCATAAAGGGTCCGTGTATGGCTTGTTTCGCTGATGGTAAACTACCGTGTAATTTGTACCAATTTTATCCAATTGTTGTCTCCACTATTGTAATGGCTGGTTATTTATTGCACGCCCGTAAAAATTGCGAGTTTGCCCATTTACATGCGTGCAATACATTACCGCTCCACTTGTAATTTAACCCTATATGGCCTTTTGGGAGTGATGTATTAAATGCAAAAATTATAAATCTAAAGACAAAGCCCCACATAAAGAGCAGCCTATGACCTTCCTGACACAATATTCAGCAACATCATATATATTAGCATATTGCTGAATGTGCTTCAATACCTGAGTCCCACATTCATTTTTAATGCCCATGTTTTTACTTTGTGGACTCAAAACTTGTGGATAAAATAGGAAAAGGCTCAACAAACCCAGGCGACAGGGAGCCACTGGCAGCAGTGCCTTAAAATTAGGCCCTTGTTTAGTGTCCCCATGGCATCCATGAATGCCCCCTTTCCCCCTGCTGACTACCACCAGCTGCACCTAAAATGTAGTTTTCTGAGGCTGTATCCTTCCTAGGCCTCACAGCTATAAAATACAACTTCTACTTGTATTGGGTTATTATATAATGTATGTTTGTGCACGTAATTGGTTTACTGACCACAAAATCAAGGTCCTGCCATGGCCATCCCAGTCCCCTGACTTGAACCCCATAGAAATCCTGTGGGGTGAACTGAAAAGCAGAGTCCACCAGTGTCGACCTTGAAATGTGAAGGCTCTGGAGAGATTCTGTATGGAGGAATGGTCTCAGATCCCTCGCCATGTATTCTCCAACCTCATCAGGCAGGAGAAGACTCAGAGCTGTTATCTTAGCACAAAGTATTGACTAAAAGGGTGCCAATAATTGTGCCACATATATATTTAACAAAGATTTGTTTTTGATGTTTTCTGACACTTTTTTTGTTTCCAGTTGACCAGAGCTCTGAGGATGTGCTATCCCGATGAGCGTTAACTTCAATTGCGCTCAAGCGATCGCGTTTACTTTCAACTTCTGAATCTGGCCCTTAATTCTTAAAGTTTCTTCCTGTTTTTCATTTAATACTGCAATGGTTCTGTCTCTTTCTTATGAGGATAGATACACACATGCTGATTTAGTGCCCTCTACAAAAACAGGCAAGTTTCTAATTCTCTTTGAATGCTTTAAGAATGACATATTCTGTAGTGTTGTATTAGTTTTTAATATATGCACAGCTCTAAATGAAATCCATACTAGGCTTGTGATTTGTTTTTAATTTGAATCCAGTATTACACATTCTCTATGTACACATTAAGAGTCATTTGCAAGAATATATTACCCTGGAGAGCAATTTTAAACCATTTTTATGACCATGTGATTTGATCATCAACGAACAGTTTTGGAAAAGCTCCCCAGAAAAAAAAATTTCTAAAGAACTAAACATTTTTACCTTTCTTATCAGCATATAATCAGAGTATGTGCTAAAAGAAAGCAAATTGATTTTCATCAACACCATTACCTAAGTAATGTGAGATATTTCAGTTTTAGTTATGTAGAAAAAAACTTTAAATAAATATATTGAATCCTCTTGGTACCTGCAAGATGCTGTTAACATTCATTGCAGGGTGGGTAATCAATGTTATATTTTGTATATATGGCAAAATAAATCACTTACTTTAGCTGCAAAATGAAACTCATATGTCCCATAAAATATATTAAAGATGTGATCAATTATCCGCTCAATTGACAGCCCTCCATAGAATTTATACCCCCTTAAATATAATGCTGCCAATGAAAATGCATTATTTTGCATATTGATGAGTGTACAACATGTGTCCTAGAATGCATGCACACTGTGTCAGTGTCCTAGAATGCATGCGCACTATGTCAGTGTCCTAGAATGCATGCACACTGTGTCAGTGTCCTAGAATGCATGCACACTGTGTCAATGTCCTAGAATGCATGCACACGGTATCAGTGTCCTAGAATGCATGCACACTGTGTCAATGTCCTAGAATGCATGCACACGGTATCAGTGTCCTAGAATGCATGCACACTGTGTCAGTGTCCTAGAATGCATGCACACTGTGTCAGTGTCCTAGAATGCATGCACACTGTGTCAGTGTCCTAGAATGCATGCGCACTGTGTCAATGTCCTAGAATGCATGCACACTGTATCAGTGTCCTAGAATGCATGCACACGGTATCAGTGTCCTAGAATGCATGCGCACGGTATCAGTGTCCTAGAATGCATGCGCACTGTGTCAATGTCCTAGAATGCATGCACACTGTATCAGAGTCCTAGAATGCATGCACACTGTGTCAATGTCCTAGAATGCATGCACACTGTATCAGTGTCCTAGAATGCATGCTCACTGTGTCAATGTCCTAGAATACATGCACACTGTGTCAATGTCCTTGAATACATGCACACTGTGTCAGTGTCCTAGAATTCATGCACACTGTGTCAATGTCCTAGAATGCATTCGCACTGTGTCAATGTCCTAGAATGCATTCGCACTGTGTCAATGTCCTAGAATGCATGCACACTGTGCCAGTGTCCTAATATGCATGCACACTGTGTCAATGTCCTAGAATACATGCACACTGTGTCAATGTCCTAGAATACATGCACACTGTGTCAGTGTCCTAGAATTCATGCACACTGTGTCAATGTCCTAGAATGCATTCACACTGTGTCAATGTCCTAGAATGCATGCACACTCTGCCAGTGTCCTAATATGCTTGCGCACTGTGTCAATGTCCTAGAATGCATGCACACTGTGTCAATGTCCTAATATGCTTGCGCACTGTGTCAATGTCCTAGAATGCATGCACACTGTGTCAGTGTCCTACTCCTAATATGCTGCCTTGCGCACTGTGTCAGTGTCCTAGAATGCATTCGCACTGTGTCAATGTCCGAGAATGCATGCACACTGTGCCAGTGTCCTAATATGCTTGCGCACTGTGTCAATGTCCTAGAATGCATGCACACTGTGTCAGTGTCCTAATATGCTTGCGCACTGTGTCAGTGTCCTAGAATGTATGCACACTGTGTCAATGTCCTAGAATGCATGCACACTGTGTCAGTGTCCTACTCCTAATATGCTTGCGCACTGTGTCAGTGTCCTAGAATGCATTCGCACTGTGTCGGTGTGCCAGAATACAAGCACATTAGTTATGGGCAGTCCATTCACAAGAAAAGCAGTGCTGATGAAATCCGCATGCACGGTTTTAACCTTTGAAGTCATGTGCAAAAAATATCAGGTGTTCTGTCCGAATAAGCTAAACGTCAAAACTAAAACTGGCGTTAATCAAATAATACCCAAAATGTATTATAATTTTTGACATGCCAATATTTATATATCAATACATATTGGGTATAATTTGAGTAACCCCAGTTTTGCTCCCTTCGCATGTGCAGTCATTGTGTACCAAATAAAAATTTCCATCAGAAAAAGCTACCTCATGCGGGTAGAGTCACAGAGGTAGAGCTTGAGGAATTACTCCACCATCAGAAAAAGCTACCCTATAACTCCTCATGCGCTGTCTGCCATATCACAAACATATTTGTGATCTATGAAAAGAAAAAACAGAAGCGCCACATGGCCCAATATTGTTTGGTCCGGAACTAGTAAAACTTAAAGTAATGAGTAAACTCACATTTAGTAGAGCACCTCAATTAGTGCTAAAAATGCGGTCTGGGATCTATTCAGTCACCCAGACGACCAACTTCCTGCACTGGAGCTGATATAATGGATAAAGCACCTCTTGTGATGCTATAGAGGCATGAAGGGATTAATTCAGTCACCCAACAGACTTGTGGCCCGACATCCAAGTGGATTCAGAGAAGTAGATGGATCCCACAGTGAGCCAGAGGGAGATGTTCCTCAGGAGAAGGATAAACAATATATCCCAAAACAAAGATGCAGCAAGTGTTCAAATGTTAAAAATGACTTTAATAAAAATTATAAAATCACAGGCAACGCGTTTCTCAGCCAATGGCTGTTTCATCAGGTTTCATGAAGCCTGATGAAACAGCCATTGGCTGAGAAACGCGTTGCCTGTGATTTTATAATTTTTATTAAAGTCATTTTTAACATTTGAACACTTGCTGCATCTTTGTTTTGGGATATATTGTTTATCCTTCTCCTGAGGAACGTCTCCCTCTGGCTCACTGTGGGATCCATCTACTTCTCTGAATCCACTTGGATGTCGGGCCACAAGTCTGTTGGGTGACTGAATTAATCCCTTCATGCCTCTATAGCATCACAAGAGGTGCTTTATCCATTATATCAGCTCCAGTGCAGGAAGTTGGTCGTCTGGGTGACTGAATAGATCCCAGACCGCATTTTTAGCACTAATTGAGGTGCTCTACTAAATGTGAGTTTACTCATTACTTTAAGTTTTACTAGTTCCGGACCAAACAATATTGGGCCATGTGGCGCTTCTGTTTTTTCTTTTCATAGATTGCTGTTCCTGGATCCTGGCCTGGATCATCACAGATAGCTGCCTCCTTCCTCAATAGAGACTTCCACTTTATTGTCACTTTGTTTGTCTATATATATTATTTGTATTACTTTGTATCACATTGTTATTGGTTTACACTGGCTAATATTGCACATTGTATGATATATAACTTTGTACCATAATTTTTTTTCTTGGTGAACACTGCATATTGTTTGATATATTTCTTTATTTCAAATTTGCTAACATAATCTAATAATTTTTAGATTAATATATTATTATTTGGTTATATCTCCATACTCACACTTAGGGCGCCCCCTCACTTTTTTCTTTGACATATTTGTGATACTGATTTGTAATGCAGTGATGTCAAATAGTGCATGCGCAGTGCTAGCGTAGCTTATTCTGACAGAACACTGGTGTTCTGTCTAAATTTGCTACCTCGTTGTGCACATGCGCACAATTACATAATCATACTCCACATGTTTTCAAAGAATGTGTGGAATGTGATTACGTAGTTACAAGCATGTGCACATCGTTAGGTAGCAAATTGCGATGGAGGAGCAAATTAGTCCCTGTATTCCTCACATTTGTTTTTGACACACAAACTGCACATGCACTCACTGCAGACTGCATACTTTCCCTCAACAGCTAGCCTATTGCTCATTTGCTTAAATAATTTTGTTTAGAATGTGCTGTTTTTTTATGTATGTTTCTACTTTCCACACTTTGCACGAACCATGCTGTAGGGGATGGGGTAGCATTTAACTCTAAGTGAGAGATGGCGTGCATTGCATTGTATCTGTACAGCTTCAACACACTAAGGGGTAGATTTATTAAAGGTCGAGCGGACATGATTCGCTGTAGCTAAATGCATACGCTGTCGGCATTTAACATTGCACAAGCATTTCTGGCCAAATGCTTGTGCAATGCCGCCCCCTGCACATTCACAGCCAGTTGGCCACTAGCAAGGGGTGTCAATCATCCCGATAGTATCTTACGACCGCTGCTTCTTAACTTCAGTGTCAGGCGGACCGGAAACTATCAGCATCCGCTGCATAATAAATCTACCCCTATGTCTGATTAAATTGCATGCGGAATCAATAATAAACATCAGTTAATGCCATAAATCCACAATGAATATATTGTTAGTAATAACTGCTCATCATTAAAGGGACACTGAACCCAAATTTTTTCTTTCGTGATTCAGATAGAGCATGCAATTTTAAGCAACTTTTTATTTTACTCCTATCATCAATTTTTCTTCGTTCTCTTGCAATCTTTATTTGAAAAAGAAGGCATCTAGGCTATTTTTTTGGTTTAAGCACTTGTTTATTGGTGGGTGAATTTATCCACCAATCAGCAAGAACAACACAGAGGGGCCTATCTATCAAGCTCTGAATGGAGCTTGATGCCCCGTGTTTCTGGCGAGCCTGCTGGCTCGCCAGAAACAGCAGTTATGAAGCAGCGGTCACAAAGACCGCTGCTCCATAACCTGTCCGCCTGCTCTGAGCAGGCGGACAGACATCGCTGGAATTCAACCCGATCGAGTACGATCGGGTTGATTGACACCTCCCTGCTGACGGCCCATTGGCCGCGAGTCGGCAAGGGGCGGCGTTGCACCAGCAGCTCTTGTGAGCTGCTGTTGCAATGCTGAATACAGAGAGCGTATTGCTCTCCGTATTCAGCGAGGTCTGGCGGACCTGATCCGCACTGTTGGATCAGGTCCGGCAGACTTTGTTAAATAGAGGCCAATGTCTTCACCAAAAATGGGCCGGCATCTGAACTTACATTCTTGCATTTCAAATAAAGATACCAAGAGAATGAAGAAAATTTGATAATAGGAGTAAATTAGAAAGTTGCTTAAAATTTCATGCTCTGTCTGAATCACGAAATAAAAAATTTGGGTTCAGTGTCTCTTTAAATGCTCCCCCATCCCTTTCAGCATGGCTCGTGCATAGTGGGGAAAGTAGAGACACATATAAAAAAAAAAGCGCACATTGTAACAAAATTATTTAAGCAAGTGAGCAACAGCCTAGTCATTTGCAATTGAGGGAAAGTGTGAAGTCTGAAGTGCGCGCATGTGCAGTTAGCTTGACAAAAACAAATATGAGGAATGCAGGAAGTAATTTTTCTCTGCTTGAATTTTGCTACCTGTCCCACTACGCATGCTTGCACATACGTCACCTCGCATTCCAGACGGGTTTTTGAAACATATGTGGAATGTAGTGACGTAAGTGTGCACATGCATCGTGGGAGAGGGAGCACAATTCAGCAGGTAGAAAAAATTGACAAGAAAGTGATGTCGAAAATGAGGTCACAGGAGTTCAGTTAGTTTGTGCAGGAGCCGTGTGCACGTGCCTGTTATTTTCTGCGTAGGTAGCCTTCTGTGATAAGTCCCATGGAGGATGTGGAAAAGGCTAGAATTTCAAGCAGACATAATTCAAAATTTTTATGTATTCTTGTACTCCATTCAAACTTTAAAATGATGTTAAAATATTTTTGGGGTTTCATATCCGTTTAATATATTTGCAGTGAAAGGTCTTAAAGAAACACTAAACCAAACTTTTTCTTTTCAAGAATACAATTTTAAACAACCTTCCAATTTACTTCTGTTATCTTAATTCTTTAGATATTCTTTGTTGAGGAAATAGCAATGCACATGGGTGAGCCAATCACACGAGGCATCTATGTGCAGCAACCGATCAGCAGCTACTGATCCTATCTAGATCATATGCTTTTCAGCAAATGATATCAAGAGAATGAAGCAAATTAGACAATAGAAGTGAATTAGAAAGTTGTTTAAAATTGCTTGTTCTTTCTAAATCATGAAAGAAAAAATGTGTTGCATGTCCCTTAAAAGCATCTGATCTTTACCATTTACCATGTTATTACGTATTCTGCAAAGAAATTGCTGGTATTATTGAAAATTCAAGTTATCCACTAAGAGCTAGATTACAAGTGGAGCGGTATTTTCGCTAGGATGTTCATTTTCACGCTAGCTGGGTTGCGCTGGTATTACAAGTTGAAAGTAAACTTTTCTGCAACAGTAACCCAATTCGCACTTGAATTAGAAAATCTCAATGGCGTTTTGCATCCCCCCCATACAAGTCAATGGAGAAAACAAAGTGGGAAAAAATACACTATACCATTTTCGCAATTGCGCTAGCACAACGTGAAAATATTAACATTTCATATTCCAATGTTCTTAACAAAACGGAATATGTTTTATTTAGTCATAATTAAATATTTCTACATATATTTGATGTGGTTTTTTTTTAAACAAATATATATTTATACCTATTTATGAATATTTATATATACACATATATATATACATATATACAGTATATATCCAATATTATAAAAGGCCAGGTATGTGTGTCAGAAGCTGTCATTTGCAGTAGAGACTGCTCAAGGACAAACATACCTGGCTGTAAGGAAGGATCAGTCAGTGATGATCAGACAGCAGAGAGGGGGGGTGGGAGTGGGTGTGTCATGGGGCGTGTCTGGGCTGGAATGGCCATAATGGGGGTGTGGTCGGATGGGAGCGGGCATGACAGGGCATGACCGATAAGGAGTGGGTGCACCGGGGGCGTGGCCGGGTGGGAGTACGGGCGGGTGGGACCGCTGCACTGCAGAAAATGGCCCATGTAGGACTAGTGTGTATATATATGTATTTATATATGTGTGAGTGTATGTATATATATATTTATGTACAGGTATAGATATATGAAGATATATAGGAATATCTATTTAAATATACATAGAAGATATTCTGCTATGTGTAGAACATTGTAGAACATGTGTAGAACATTGGAATGTGAACTATTTGCAGTAAATACATAGTTAAACATATATATGCAAAAAACAAAGGTACCACAGCAATTGCTATTCTGCTCTGTGTGTCAAGGACCTGTGGTGCTTGCTGATAATAAAAGGAGCTGAGTTCAGTTTTGTATGGAGCCTGAACTAAATGTCACCCCCTATTGTTCATAGTACATATGATCCATTGTAGCGATCTACTCAAGCACTTATAGAGCTCACTTACAGTTTAGGAGGAATCCCTGTGCCGGTCCTCAGGGAGCTGCTTCTTAAAAATGTCAGTGTCCTCTGCGCGGTGTTAGTCTGATAAAGATGCAGTCCTCTCCCCTCTTTCAGCAACTTTTCCTCTTCAAACACTTGGTGTGATGACCCCCACCATAGGTAGGCGTGTCCAGCGGCAATCTGCTCCAAACATGAGTCCATGCTCAGTAGGAGGACGTGTCAGATTTAGATGTCTCTCTCCAATGGACGATTTGTGCACAACTTGGGAATCCAAGGAATATGTGAAGAACAATTTGCAACAGGAGCACCATTGATCATAAAACTTTTTTATTGCAATAGAGACATGGATATGTTCACATCAAACAAATGAACAGCTAAGGAAGAACATGTGTTGGTGGGTAGCTCCGTTACCCGCTGACGCGTTTCGGCATTGAGCCATAGTCGTAGCATGGGTATCACCTGTAGCTCATACCTTTTAAACCTAAAACTGCCAAGTAATTGGCTAAAAACATATCACGTGATCGTTACCTCACCAACACAGCTATGAGTCAAATATACTCACTGAGTACATTCTAAATAGTAATCGATATTGACAATATTCACTCATTTAACCTAGAGGGCAAATCAATGCATACAGATGTAAATACATATTAAACATTCTAAAAGATAAAACTTTATGTGAAATATATGCAAATTAGTCACATGACAGAAAACAGAATACATGAACATATGCTTGCACTAAGCAATAACAGATGTACAAACATCCCTTTGTGCTTATATGCTAGCTTACGCATACATCCGGCACAAACATTTAAACATAATAAAAATACAGGTGCATACACAAATTTATTTATTTACTCTTGTGTTAGCATATTCATATATTCAAAGGAGACAAGGGCTAACACCAAAAATGTATCAGATCAAACTCTGAGTTTAGGCCACACGGGACTCTGGTATTCAATTTATGAATCCAGAAGACCTCACGTTTAGCCAAGATTGTGTTCCTGTTAGGGGTGCCTAAAATAATCGATTCTGCGATGCATCGCGATGCAGCCTGTTAACGATGCTGCATCGATGCAGTGCAGATCAGAATCGATTCAGGGGTGACATCATCGCGCAACGTCACGTGACCCCGCCTCTCTCACATAGCAGACGAGCCGACAGCATTTGTGTCAGGATTAATCTGGTTACAGCCCCCAGCTACACCACATCAGGACTTCCTGTGCACACTGCGCAGATACCTGACCCAGAGAGCATTACCAATAGACCTCCTCTCACATGTTCCGGTCAGGAATTTTTATGACACCTATCCTAAAGAGCCGACAGCAGCCTCATGTAAACAGTGAATCTTTTCTTGTATTATAGATTCACTGTTTACTGTTGCGGTCTCTGCTGCATGTTTCCTCTCTGTCAGACCCCTAGCCCAAAGGAGCATTTGAGGGTTGCTATTAGATACAGCAAGTCAAAAGTTTTACAGCAACCCTCAAATGCTCCTTTGGGCTAGGG
>NC_069505.1:63492146-63622146 GCF_027579735.1 Bombina bombina | reverse complement strand
CTAACCCCTGTTATGCGCATGTAGCTAATCAAGCTGTCAGATGTACACACACAGTAATACACAATCTCTCAATTTGGTCACACTGATGTCTGCTGATAGTCTCTCACACACTACACAGACATGCTGACAGTAACTCGTACATACACACAAGCACATGTTACACAGACTGCCTCACATACAGATAGTGCCACATACACAGTTACACACACTGTCACACAGACATTTAGTCAGACATACACAGACTGCCTCACATACAGATAGTGCCACATACACAGTTACACACACTGTCACACAGACATTTAGTCAGACATACACAGACTGCCTCACATACAGATAGTGCCACATACACACACTTTCACACATACAGTTACAAACACACACCAGCAATTTTAAATTTGGGGAGATGAGAAGTGGGACACACAGACTCTGTTTGACACACACTTTCACTCACAAACTCTTACACTCTCACAGACACACAAACACTATTCCACCCTATCCCTTATACACTCTCTCAAAGGCACTACCATTTCCCCACACACATACACACTCTCATACACATTCACACACACTTACACCCTCTCACACACACTTACACACTCTCACACACACTTACACACTCTCACACACACTCTCACACACACTTGCACACTCTCACACATACTTAAACACTCTCATACACATTCACACACACACTCTCACACATACATACACACTCTCACACATACTTAAACACTCTTATACACATTCACACACACTTACACACTTAAGACACTCTCACACACTCTCACATACTCATTCACACACACATACACACTCACACTTAAACACTCTTATACACATTCACACACACTTACACACTCACACACACTTACACACTCTCATACACATTCACACACACTTACACACTCTCAAACATTTTTAAACACTCTCATACACATTCACACATACACACTCTCACACACAGCCCAGAAATAGAAGCATTTTTATGAGGATTTTTACTTTATTTTTTTAAACATTAAGCACAATCATTCTGGGCTGTAAGGCTTTTTCAGGTAAAATAGCAAATGACATTCAGAAAGCATCCCCTCAAGTGGCTCTTGCAACAAGGCTTGCAAGTATTCTATTTCTTGTATAGTGACATATTACAACTTCTGCACTGTAAGCCGCTCTTGGGTCAGAAACATTTTAAAAAGAGGGGCACCATTTGGAGACTGTGTATACACACACATAATAAATATATATATATATATATATATATATATATATATATATATATATATATATATATATATATATATATATATATATATATATATATATATATATATTGAGCATGGGTTGAACTATAAAACATACAGGAAAATGATTATAATATTAACAAATAACTGGCAATTGTGCTGTATTTTTACAAATATATCCCACTGGTAGCAAAGGGTTAAAATAAGTTAATAGAATGCTGAGAAGTCTCACCTAACAGCAGAAGTTATGTTCTGTAACTCTGTAAGGCTCAGTCAGTGAACCTAAATCAGCAGCAGGAGGAGGAGGGGGTCTTATCTGGTCAGACTCAGACAGAGAGCAGGAAAGGCAGGCAGCGTAACTTTCACAACAACTTTATTAATTCTACTGCAATGACCTCCCTTGTTACCTCTCTCTTCTGTGTGTTGCGCGTTAGCTGACAGGATGTAAATAACTCACATACTCACATCAGGGAAAGGCAAAGTGGGGGAGAGATCCACTGCTGAGCCTGCCGGTCACTGAGGTGCTGTCTGCTGGAACGGCAGGGAGGGCACCAAGTTCAAAACTTGCTAACTAGATAAGGAATAGTGTACTGATGTTTGCTTTCTAAAGCAAAAGCCAGAGCCTATTTACCTTACTGTTGTGCGCTCCGACTCTGTCTCTCTGCAATCCTCTCAGTCACAAGCCACAGACTGAGATGCTCCCGCTCCTGACACTAACTCCTGCCGCCCGTCAAAATAACTGTTACAGCTCTCTCCCCCAGACTGCCACAATTGAAACATATACAAAAGAATTTCCATATTAAAAAATAAAAAAATGCATCTAATCTTTTAAAAAGTATGTGTGGGCCCTAGGCCATGATACGCCCCTGCCCCTGCCACAACAGAACAAGCAGCTGACCTGTACTCTGGATTACTGGCTGCATTCTGACATCTCCCGATTCTCCTGCCTCGCAGAGTCGCAGCCTCCTTCTTTCCCGCTCAGTCAGCAACCAGCAAATGTTTCAGAGCGTTGCCATGGTAACCTGCGGCAACGCTCTGATTTAAAACTGTTACAATTACAATTATGCAGGCACGCAGTCACTGAAAAAAAATACTGAAAAAAAAATGTTTGTTGGGGAAAAAAAAGTCAAAAGTTTGAAAAAAAGTTTTGTTGTGCTGAGGGCCCCCCCCCCAGGGTTAGACCTGCCGGGCCCGGTCGCAACTGCGATCTCTGCACCACTGATAGTTCCGCCCCTGGATGCAGACTTCTTCCTGTACCACTGCTTGAAGAAGGTGTCTTCCAGAAACTGGCAGTAGGACTGGGAGTTGAGCTTGACTCCATCCTCAACCCGAAAAGGCCCCACAAGCTCATCTTTGATAATACCAGCCCAAACCAGTACTCCACCTCCACCTTGCTGGTGTCTGAGTTGGACTGGAGCTCTCTGCCCTTAACCAATCCAGCCATGGGCCCATCCATCTGGCCCATCAAGACTCACTCTCATTTCATCAGTCCATAAAACCTTAGAAAAATCAGTCTTGAGATATTTCTTGGCCCAGTCTTGACGTTTCAGCTTGTGTGTCTTGTTCAGTGGTGGTCGTCTTTCAGCCTTTCTTACCATGGCCATGTCTCTGAGTATTGCACACCTTGTGCTTTTGGGCACTCCAGTGATGTTGCAGCTCTGAAATATGGCCAAACTGGTGTCAAGTGGCATCTTGGCAGCTGCACGCTTGACTTTTCTCAGTTCATGGGCAGTTATTTTGCGCCTTGGTTTTTCCACACGCTTCTTGCGACCCTGTTGACTATTTTGAATGAAACGCTTGATTGTTCGATGATCACGCTTCAGAAGCTTTGCAATTTTAAGAGTGCTGCATCCCTCTGCAAGATATCTCACTATTTTTGACTTTTCTGAGCCTGTCAAGTCCTTCTTTTGACCCATTTTGCCAAAGGAAAGGAAGTTGCCTAATAATTATGCACACCTGATATAGGGTGTTGATGTCAGACCACACCCCTTCTCATTACAGAGATGCACATCACATAATATGCTTAATTGGTAGTAAGCTTTCGAGCCTATACAGCTTGGAGTAAGACAACATGCATAAAGAGGATGATGTGGTCAAAATACTCATTTGCCTAATAATTCTGTACTCCCTGTATGTATGTATGTATGTATGTATGTATGTATATATGTATGTATGTATGTATATATGTATGTATGTATGTATATATGCATGTATGTACAAATCCCCAAACCCAGAATTCCTAAATCCAAACTTTATCTGAAATCCAAACTTTTTAATTAATATTTAAAAACATTATAAAAATGTATAATTATATCTCACACACAAATGTCGTTTAAAGGGTTACAAAAGTCAAACATAAACTTACATGATTCAGATAGAGCCTGACATTTTAAGACACTTTTAAATTCATCTTTGTTATCAAATGTAGCTTGTGCTCTTGGAAGTTGCTAAATGGTGGCTACACATATAGGTCTCTTGTAATTGGCTCACTAGATGTGTTCAGGTAGTTCTCAGCAGTGCATTACTGCTCTGCTGCTGACTTTAGTTATGTGTTTAACCCTTATGCAAACATTAGTGTAATAATAAAATGTTATATTTAAACATGAGCATTCAGAGGTTTCAAATGCAGAAGAAGGATGTCACTCGCAGCGTTTGGCTCTTTTCGGAACTGGATTTTTTATTTTTTTATGCACTTTCACAAGAAGAAATCCGTCTCTGAAAAGAGCCAAACGCTGCAAGTGACCAACTTCTTCAGCGTTTGCGACCTCTGAATGCCAATGCCTAGTTCTAATCTGCACCTACCAGGTCTTATTGTACTGTTATTATCTATGTGTACAGCACCAGCATATTATTTGTACAGCGCCAGCATATTATTTGTACAGCACCAGCATATTCTGCAGTGCTGGAACAATACGGTGCAGGGGGTCACATGACCTTCCAACCACCCTGGATCTTGCTGGATTATTACTAGTTGGGATGTCCTCGCGCTATCCCCATCTATATACATGCAGCCCCTCCAGGGCCGTATGGTTAAAGGGATATGAAAGGCAAAATAAAACTTCCACGATTCAGATATAGCAGTTCCTTTTAAAAAAACATTCAGTTGATTTCTATTAAAATGTGCTTTATTATCCAACTATCCTTTGTTGAATAGCATATCTAGGTAGGCTCAGGAGCAGCAATGCATTACTGGAAGTTAGCTGCTAATTAGTGCTTGCACTTATATGCCTCTTGTCATGGGCTCATCCAGTGTGTTCAGTTAGCGCCCAGTAGTGCGCTGTTGCTCTTTCAACAAAGGATACCAAGAAAATGAAGCAAATTTGAGAATAGAAATAAATGGAATGTTGTTTAAAATGGTATGTTCTGTCTGAATCATGAAATAAAAATTGTGGGTTTCATGTACTTTTAAAGGAGCAGTAAACTTTATTTTTTGTGTATAAACATGATACATAATTATATTCATCTAACGGTGCAATTTGCTTATATAAATGCAAAAATCCTAACTTTTTTTCCGTTTTTGCCCAGCTCAAGACACTGAAAAATGGCATTGATTGGTGCCTTTGCATAATTATTATTATTATGCAAACTCCCTCCCAACTGCATGCGTGTCCCTAGTGCACATGCATCTGGGAGTGAGCCTGCATAATAATAATTATGCAAAGGAATTGTGATCAGGTTTCTTTAATTTGCACTTGAATTCCAGCAGTGCGCGCGGTCACTGTCACTGCTGATGACGTCAGTGAGTGGTGACTGCAGTCTGAAAGTGCACATGCAGTAAGGCACTGCACATGCATGTTTGGTTCCTAAGTAGCCATGTGATACAATTTGTATAATGAGTATCACAGAGGAATTGGTAATAATTAAAGGGACGGTGGGGGTGTGAATACTTAGGACATTTTGAGGTAAATATCTTTTTTTTTTTTTTTACATCAGGTGATATTTTCTAGTCAGCTTTTAACAACAATTTTTTTTTTTAAATATTCAAAATTTAACAGTAATGAAAAAAAATAGGTAAAATTTTTAAAATAGATTAAAAATTTTCATTTCTGCAAAACAATCTGGGGTTACTGTCCCTTTAAGCTTGGATAAAGCAGGCATGACTAAATGCACAAATTCTATTATCCAGGCATACAAATCACAGTGGTCTTTTCTCTATTTCATTGGCTAATGTGATTCTTTGAGGTAGGCTGTACAGTTCCTTGTGACTTGCTGAAGGACACCATTACCTCATATAGTAATCCCTCCTAAACCATTTAATGAGAGCGCTCTCCTTGGCCTCTATTATGGATTCTGTGAAGTCTATTCGCCTGGGGAGATTTTTTAGATTGAATTGGTTACTGCAAATAGCATCTATATTGTGTGTCTTCACCACAGAGCATTTAATGCCTTTAATATTTGACATATCTTCTTATAATGTGTTTGTTTGTCTGTATATCCATTAATGCTCAGTTGTATTTCTTCAGTAAAGCTCATTTGTATAACTGTACCTGTCTCATTTTAGGGTTTAGTTCTCCATGCCTATCCCTTTTTTCTTGTCAGCTGTCAGCTGCATATTTATATATTGGGGCCCATTTATTAAAGGGATACTGAACCCCAAAATTTTATTTCGTGATTCAGATAGCTCATGCAATTTTAAGCAACTTTCTAATATACTCCTATTATCAAATTTCCTTCATTCTCTTGGTATTTGAAAAGCAAGAATGTAAGTTTAGATGCCGGCCCATTTTTGCTGAACAAACTTGGTTGTCCTTGCTGATTGGACAGCACAAATGAACAAGTGTTGTCCATGGTTCTGAACCAAACATTTTCTGGCTCTTTAGCTTAGATGCCTTCTTTTTCAAATATAGATAGCAAAAGAGTGAAGAAAAATTTATAATAGAAGTAAATTAGAAAGTTGCTTAAAATTGCATGCTCTATCTGAATCATAAAAGAAAAAATTTGGGTTCAGTTTTACTTTAAGCTTTGGATGGACATTATCCGCTGTATTGATGATGTCCATCCGACATCGCTGAATGCCGACAGCATACGCTGTCAGCATTTAACATTGCACAAGCAGTTCTCGTGAACTGCTTGTGCAATCCCGCCCCCCTGCAGATTCGCGGCCAATCGGCTACTAGCAGGGGGTGTCATAAAAATTGGATCGGATCGGGTTGATTGCTGTCCGCCACTCAGAACAGGCGGACCAGTCTTAAGACCGTTACTTCTTAACTGCTGTTTCCGGCGAGCCTTCAGGCTCGCATGGAAACAGGGGCATCAAGTGCCATTGGGCCCTTGATAAATCGGCCCCATTGTCTGTCATCTCTCACTCTTTCTTTGTTTTCATTCTCTCTCAGGTTGAGGATACTTCTTCTTTAGGGGAGATTCTTATGATAAATTCATACTGCAGGGCTAATGAGAGCAGTAATATTTATTAAAGCCGATTGCTCAGACTTACTGATACTTTATATATATATATATATATATATATATATATATATATATATATATATATATATATATATATATATATATATAGAGAGAGAGAGAGAGAGAGAGAGAGAGAGAGAGAGAGAGAGAGAGAGAGAGAGAGAGAGAGAGAGAGAGAGAGAGAGAGAGAGAGAGAGAGAGAGAGAGAGAGAGAGAGAGAGAGAGAGAGAGAGAGAGAGAGAGAGTCCTTGTTACAACAGTAAAACAATTGTGTAATGGGGCAGTAAATATCTTGAGATTTTAATATAAAATGTTTAGTTATCTGTAGTGAAACACCTTTGGAATATACTTTTATTATTTATTTTGCCCCATTTTCATTTAAATTAGCTTTGACAAATTGTGACTTTTCAAATTCACAGAGCTGGAAATGTACACTGCAGAGTTCTCAGGGCTAACCCTGCAACTTATCTTTCCTTCATTTGCTTTGGCTGATAACAGACTACAAAACAATGCACTAACCTAATGATTGTGACTAGCCTTGTTGTCTGCAGACTCAGGCCCAGATTGGTTCCTCCAAATGGGTGTAGTTTGACTGTTGAAAACAGTTGCAGCAAACATGATATTACTTTATTTAAAAAAATGTTTAGACTTGACTGATGTGTTGTTCTATTCTGTTATCAAATATGTATAGGGGGGGGGAGTTCACCTCATACATTTTCTTGGTTTCTCTCACTCCTTTTTTGTTCTCTGTCTCTCTTTTTTCCTCATTCTTTAATCTTGTCTCTCACTCACCCTCATTCCCTGTATGCCGCAGACCGTCTCTTTCTTCCCCTTAAGTCGCTGCTGTTCCACTTATAACAATTAGCCATCATCCCTCCTGTCTCGATTTCTTCAAATCCTAATCCATTTTTCCATTCCTGGGCTCTGCACTGAGCAGGGCAGATCAAAATGACTCTTCTCGGATAAGCCACAGCCAGAGCTATGTTTTAATATTAACCGTGCAGATCAATTATATGAGGGCTTTCTGATTTCAGATACACACTCAGGCATTGTTGCTTTAATAGAATGTTAAAGGGACATAGAACCCAAACATTTCTTTCATGATTCAGATAGAACATTTTGAACATCTTTTCAATTTACTTATATTGCCTAATTTGCTTTTTCTCTTGCTATCTTTTGTTGAAAAGCAAACCTAGGTAGGCTCAGAAGCAGCAATGCATTACTGGGAGCTTGCTGCTGATTGGTGACTGCACACACATATACTCTGTTTCATTGGCTCACTAGATGTGTTCAGCTAGTTCCCAGGGCTGCAATTGCTGCTCATTCAACAAAGGATACCAAGGGAATGATGCAAATGTGATAATAGAATTAAATTGACATGTTGTTCATGATTCAGCAATAACATGCAGAGCAGCAATGCACTACTGGTTGCTAGATGCTGATTGGTGGTAGCACATATATATCTCTTGTCATTGGTTCGCCAGATGTGTTCACCTAGTATTGACATGATTTATCATTGCTATTCTCCTATATTTGCGCCTTACTGTGCACACACAAATAAATGCCCCTATTTATCTTTGGAAAAATGTGCCTAAAATTAGTTAAGCTTGTCTGTAAAATTCTCCTTGGTGTACTGGTGCGCTAAAAAAGGGTTAAATTAGATTGTTTAAAGGGACAGGAAACCCAAACATTTTATTTCATTATTCTGAGAAAGAATACAATTTAAAAAAAGTTTCTAGTTTACTTCTTTTATCAAATTTGCTTAGTTCTCATATTATTCTTTGTTGAAGAGATGCTTTTTCAGTTTGTGGTTCAACAATGGCTTTGCCATAGCTTCCTGAGTTTTCTCAAGGATTCTGGGATTGCAGTGGCCGACCTATTGGTTTAGACGACATACTTCTTCTAGTAAAATCTCATTTGACTTGCTTTGTTCACGTTTAGAATTGGAAAGAAGTCCCTTGTCTCAGCTACAGGGTAGTCTGTGTAGGGACTATAATTGTTTTCCTATCAATGTAAATCCTTCTGACAGAAAAAACAAATTCTTTCTCTTTTCAGTCTACTGTTCGGCATCTGCAGTTCAGTGTATGGAGGCAATTGGTATGACGGTGCTTCCATAGACATCATTCCTCATTCTACTTCATTTGAGAGCATTGCAGTTGGGCATGCTCAGTCAGAGGAATGGGGATTATCCGGATGTCTCTTGGAATAAATCCAGACGTCAGGAGTCTCTTACCGTGAGGGGTTTTCAGGGATTTCGGTCTCAGCACACATGCTTCGTATACCTTCCTGGGAGTTTGTGATTGCCAACGCCAGTCTGCTGGTCTGGGAGGTGTCTGGGACTCATTGAAGGCGCATGTATGTTGGTCCAGTGAGAAGTCTGCTCTCCCTTTCTTCATTTGGGAGTTGAAAGCGATTTACAATGCTCTGATGATTTGGCTTCAGTTTTCTTAGCCCAGTTTAGCGGGTTCTAGTCTGAGCAGCGCCTTAAGACAATATAGCCTCTGTGGCTTACATCAATTTCTCTCTAAGTTCCTTAGTCATGTAGGAAGTGTTTCAGCTTTTTTCTGTGGGCAGGTGCTCACAGTCCTGTCTGTCGGCCATTCCCTTTTCTGGAGTGGATGTCTGGGAAGCTGAGTTCTGTGTAGATGGACTTCCCATCTCGGGGAGTGGGACCTCCATCCGGAGGTGTTCTTCAGGTTATCAACCAATTGGGGTTTACCAGAATTGGTTTTGATGGCGTTTCGTTTTCTGATAGATACTCTGGCAGTTCTTTGGAACTTCAAGTTTACTTAACCTTTTCCTCGGTTTGTTCTCCTTCCATGAGTCTTCGTTCAGATCAAGTAGGAGACTGTATTGGTTTTCTAGTTGCTCCTGCGTGGCCTCGCAAGATCTGTAGGCGGATCTAGTAGAGATGTTGTTTCGAAATGTCATCTACTTTTCGTTCTCTGAAGCTGACGGCTTGGAGATTGAATACTTGTATCTAAGTATAACTGGTCAGATAGATCAGCTTGCTAAGGCACTGTGACTGAGCTCTGTAGCAACCCAAGGGTTGCAGGTCCGATCCCCAGCTAGGTCCACTCAGCCTTTCATTCTTCTGAGGTCGATAAGATGAGCAGTGCCTTGAGACCCTTATGGGTGTTTAGCTGCGCTTACAATTATTCAATTCTTACATTGGTGCAAGTGATCATATTTACTCAGAAGCACATTTTAAGGAGTTATCTCTTAGTACCCTCAAGGGTCAGCTTTCAGCTAATTCCATTTTGTGGATGGTGTCCTACGATCGCTTAGTTGTAAACTTTGTTGCTTTGTAAGCTGAAAGTCAATAGTTCAAATCCGGCTGTGGCTATGTACGCTTCATACCCAAGCGTCTGGCGGACGGACCCGATGTACAATCCTTATTAGGTTCTGGTCAGAATCAGGCCTGTGTTCAAGTTGGTTGCTCCTTCTTGGAGCCTTAACCTTGTTCTTAAAGTTTTTTCTCCATGAGAATAGGTGTTCCATAGATATTTTGGAAAGTTTTGTTTCTTCTGCTTTCTTCTGCTCAGAGAGTTCCGGACTCCCAGCTTGGCAGTGTAGTTCTCCTTATCTCGTATTTCTGACAGATAAGGCAGTTCTTCGTACCAAGATTGGGTTTCTTTCTAGGGTACTTTTCGGACAGAAGTTTTATTCATGAAAATGTTGTTCCTTTTCTCTCTCCTATTCCTTCTTTCATAAAGATCGACTGTTGCACATCCTAGATGTTGTGTGGGCCCAAGCATTTTATCTACTTTCTCAGGAACTTTGTCAGTCTTCTGCATTGTTTTGTTTTTCTGGATAAACATAAATGCCGGAAAGCTTCTTCCACTTTTCTTCTCTGGTTGCGAAGTGTTAATCGTAAGGCTCATAAGCCTACTGGACAACAGCCTCCTGAGAGTATTTCAGCCCCCTCCACTGGGGCGGTGTCCTCTTCTCGGGCCTTCAAAAATGAGGCCTCTGTGGAACAGTTTTTTCTAAATTCTATTAGTTAGATTTTTTGCCTCGGCTGGGGCTTATTTTGGGAGAAAGGTTCTTCAAGCAGTGGTGCCTTCTGTTTAGGTTACCTGTCTTGTCCCTCCCATATCATCTGTGTCCTCTAGCTTGGGTATTGATTCCCAACAGTAATTGATGATGATCCGTGAACTCACCATGTCATTAGAAAGAAAACAAAATTTATGCTTACCTGATAAATGTATTTCTTTCTCGACACTGTGAGTCCACGGCCCTCCCTGTTTTTAGACAGGTTTTGTTTATATAAACCTCAGGCACCTCTGCACCTTGTGTTGCTTCCTTTCTCTCCTTTTCCTTCAAACGAATGGCTGGGGGTTGTGGGAAGGGAAGTGATACTTAACAGCTTTGCTGTGGTGGTCTTCGCCTCCTCCTGCTGGCCAGGAGTGATATTCCCAACAGTAATTGATGATGATCCGTGGACTCACCATGTCAAGAAATAAATACATTTATCAGGTAAGCATAAATTTTGTTTTTAGTTGGATTCATTTAAGCTCAACTGGAGCTTTTTTTGTAAGTATATTAGATTAGTATAGGTTGAACTCGATGGACTTCGGTCTTTTTTCAACCTTGTCTATTATATTACTATGTTCTCATCATTAATTTGACTTGTTACAAATTTATCATTTCTTTTCTCCTATAGTGGACAGTTGTCCTGCAAATGCGTGAATTAGAGGTCCCCATAGCTACTGTGGTGAACAGTTTAACAAATCTATTCTCTACCAGTTGTAGAAGCAATGTTACAACAAAAAGGGCTCATCAAGGTGCAAAACTGATGTATAATGAAGCGCAGTAATAATGTATATTGGAGAGCAAAATATATATACATATTGGAGCACAAAGTCTATTGGGGCACAACAATTATATATATAAAGAGCAAAATAGAATTGCTAAATAATGAAAACAAATTATTTTGTTCAATGACTGTCTTTTGAAGAGGGGCTTTAATAAAACTACTAGGGGGTGCTGTGTAAATAATGCTATTGGTTCATATATCGCTTACATGGAGAATAGTTGCTTATTTTCATTGATAAATAAGTCACAGACATGAATCTGACTCTATAAATGTATCTTTAGATCTTCTTAGCTTCCCATGGAGAAGCGCAGAAACCCCCCCCTTTTTTTTTTATTATATATAAATTTGAGCGCACAGATGCGGTTCTCTAAAGGCGAGCTGATGAGAACCCATAGGAGAATTAAACCGGATAATTATCCTGGTGCTTGATTAATCTTGCTTTATGTGACATCAGAAGCGTATGGACCCATAAAGCAGAAACCTGCAGGAGGGAACTAGATCCAAACTGCTTCCTGAATCAGGAATTCTTTGGGTGATAAGGCAATGATTTATTTTATATCTTGTAAGTGGCTTTCTCACAATTAGCTGGAGTATTTTTAATTGGTGCTCTTACCCTGACTTATGGACGTTCTTTATTGTTTCTCAATTGTACTCTTCAGGGCACACTGACAGGCACAATTTTCAGGATATCTGAAGTAAAGCACAGGTAAGATAATAGTTCATCAGTAACCATGGTTATTAACCTGTTGTCACCCAATGTATTCCTGCAAATCTGAGCTGTCAGTGTGCACTGAGGGCTAGAGTTGGAATCACTGGAATAGCATATTTATGAGAATTACACTGAACTAAATAATTTATAGTGAATTAAAGGGACCATGTAGACTAAAGAAAATCTGGCATGGATATGAAGGGATAGCAATCATAATATTTATTAATAAAAACAGTAAAGTAAATCTGTACTTTCTGTAGGTACATTTCTGTGCACTGCTGATACATAGGTATTAAATGCTCATTAGCTGAAAGGGTCAACTCCCAATGCCGTATTGGTTTACAAGGACACACTTCCATGATTTATATAGAATATTCATTTTTAAACAACTTTACAATGAACTTCTATTATTTAAGTTGTTTTATTCTCTTGGTATCCTTTGTTGAACAAGCCAGCAATGCACTACTGGGAGCTAGCTGAGCAATGCATATGAGACAAGGACAAGAGGCATTACTGCTGCTGAGCCTACCTATGTGTGCTTTTTAATAAAGAATACCAAGAAGAAAAAGCAAATTAGATAATAGAAATCAAATAGAATGTTGTTTAACATTGCCTGAATCACAAAAGAAAATATGTGACTTTACTGTCCCTTTAAGCTTCTTTGATTGAAACATATTACAGCAAGTAGTGATGCCCTTGCATGGAATAAAATGAATTGAATTTGCTGACCAGGCTCATTGCAGACCTAAATAAGGACTTGTAGCATTAAAGCAGAGAGATAATGTGTTTTCCATGCAGTTCCCTGTTTAGCATTTACATATCAAGCTGTGAGATGCATTTCATGTGCATTTAGCACAGCTAATACTCCCAGGGTGCTAAATAGCAAAGCACAGTGATTAGCGACTTAAACTAAGAGAGGGATTTCCATTCCCCTTGCACAGACCTAGCAATAGCCTGTCAGTCATTGCCCCAGTCCTTTTCTGAGCATCCCATGATGCTCTGCTGCACGCCACGTGGCTGCCTCCAGTCTGCAGCTTTCTCATCTGACTCCCCAGTGTCACCTTCAAATCCCATAGAAATTCCTTGCATGATGGTTACATGGATGCAAAGTGAAGAGACAGATATTGTCTTTACTTTTATTCCATGGCACAGATCTAATCGGCATCATTGTACTCTGAAAACAAGTTGACAATGACTGAACAAATAGCAGAAGGTGTATGTTTGTAGGGTTATGAACTGAGTATCTGTCTCTCTGTCTCTATCTCTCTTCTATCTGTCTATCTATCTATCTACAAAATATATAATCTATCAAATATATTGTCTGTTTGTCCATTTGTCTATCAATCTATCTATGTGTCTATATCTATCTATCTATCTATCTATCTATCTATCAATTTCTGTTTATCTTTTCTTTTGCTTTTCTCCTTTGCAATATTTATTATTCTCTTGCCACTCAGCAATCACATATTTTCACAAAACAAAATGTAGTAATCCTTTTAAACAAGACAGATAGATGATAGATAGATGATAGATAGATGATAGATGATAGATAGATGATAGATAGATGATAGATAGATGATAGATAGATGATAGATAGATGATAGATAGATGATAGATAGATTATATATAGATGATTTATAGATAGATTATAGATAGATAGATAGATGATAGATAGATAGATAGATGATAGATAGATAGATGATAGATAGATAGATAGATGATAGATAGATAGATGATAGATAGATAGATAGATAGATAGAAGATAGATAGATGATAGATAGATAGATGATAGATAGATAGATAAAAGATTAATGCAGCAGGTTGACAGACCCTTAGATATGTTGTTGGTGCTCAGTGTATTTCATATGGGCATAAGCGATGGAGCAAAGTGAGACCATAGGATGTTGTTTCACCATCACATCACATGACCATAAATGCAGTTGGGAGGGAACGTCACCCTGATGAATATGCTGGAAATGTGTCTCTGGTTCACATACAAATTTTATAAAGATTAAAGAACGAGGGGGGGGGGGGGGGCAATGAAGAGCAGCAGGGGTTGCATTAGCATTAAAGTATTAAAGGAACACTAAAGTCAAAATTAAACTTTCATTATTCAGATATGACACAACATTTTAAACAACTTTCCAATTAACTTCCATTGTTTAAATGTGCACAGCCTATTTATACACACACTTTCAGATACACCCGCTCCTACTGAGCATTTGCAAGAGATCACAGCATATACGTATATGCATTTTGTGATTGGCTGATGGCTAAAAAATGATGCAGTGCGAAAGAAAATAAAACACTCTTTGAAATTTGCCAGAAAATCTACTACTTATTTGAAGTCCAAACAAAGTCATTTTGCATTATCTCTTTATTATGCATGTGTTGATTGTTTTATTTTACTGTAAGATAAAGAGTTTGCAAGTTGTGTGTGCTGTTGTAGAGAACTAGTATATTTAAGGAATGGATAATTGATACATGTGGACTTCTTATATGCTTGGCAAGATAAAGTCTGCTCTCCATGGTGCTGATTCTGAAGTCTTTAGTTCAGGGTTTCCCCATTGATACCCTCTCAATAACAGTATTATTTTACCTGATTTACTTAGCATCTTAGCACTTTAAGGATTCCTTTATTTATTTTCAATTACTCTCAGCCTGTTGTCTCTGCTGATTTATCCCTTGCTCTCAGAACTGGTCATTTTCCTGCCTATTGAGAAGGTAGTGATGCGCAAATGAATTATTTGGCTCTTCGGCTGAAAGAGCAAAGGAAAAAGGGGGCAAGGGTGGGGGGGAGAAAGAGCCTGGGAGATGATTTAAAGTCACAGTGTGTTCTGAGCAAGGACTAATGAAGCAACAATTAAAAAACTCAGATCCAGAGGCTACAAATCAAACACCTGGTGCCATGGAGAGGGAATACAGAGCGTGCAAAGAAATCCTTTCCCATTAATGCCTCATTAGGAAAGCAAGTGAGGGGAAATGTGTAGCAGCAGTTGTTCCTGTCCGCTTGCAATAGACAAGCTGGTCCTCTTATAGCTGCTTCTTGAAGATGTCATCGAACTAGAATAGATTGTGCATTACTGTGTAAAGATGAGGGTATATGTGAAAATAAACCATCATTATCCTGCTTCAGAGGAGACAATTCACAAATATTGTGATGATTTGTAACAAGGGGTATATGTAGCCATGCGAGCGAGTCCGAGTGCGCCAGTGATAAACTGCAATCTGAATGATGTGTAAACCAAGATCTGCAACATTAAGTGATACATGGACTCCATTTATCAAGATGCGGAGGCAAGTTTGAAGGTTTTGTGGTGCATATTTGCATGAGAAAGGCTGTAGCCAATAGTTGAGAAGCATCGGTCTTCAGATGGCTGTTTCTTAACCCTATCCTGCACAGTTTAACCCTGTACTAATTTGGTCAATGTGATTGACAGCCCCTTCTCTCACGTGATTCGTTGTACAAGTGCAGGGGACGGTCCTGTTCATGCAGTGATAAATGCAAGTAGCGTGATGCTGCTTGCTCACTGTGATCATAGGCGAACATGTTCCCTTTGTGTGTCCTCCCGCAAATGATAAATTATTAAATGGTCTAAAAATATATAATTTACAAAGAGAGATGTTGTGACCTCAATATGTATAGAAGAGGGGACAGTGCTATAAGAGAAGCATTCAAGTACTTTAAAGGATTTAAAGGGACATTAAACACCTTACTTTTGTGTAAATGATCGAGTTCCATGTTCTCTAGAGAGGCCAAAAGAAACCCTAGTGAGTAGAACAAACACGTTTACAAAACACAAGGGGTGTTTAACCTTTTATAAAGCTTAGGCTGAACGCATTATTCACACATTGATCTCAGATTAGAGAGTAGCAGGTTCATTAGCGTTTTGCAGAAGCATTTCTTTATATGTGGCCGATTCAACGAATAACCTTCCAAAATAGGTGGTAAGGACAATATAAGGAAATTTAAAGAGACATGGAAGTCAAAATTAAAATTGCTTAGTTCTACACAGCATGTGATGTTAAGAGATTTTTCAGTTTATGTCTATTTTTAGAATTAGTTCATTCTCTTGATGTCCTTTATTGAAAAGCATACCTAGGTAGGCTCTGGAGCAGCAAGGCGCTAATGGGAGCTAGCTCCTGATTGGTGGCTGCACGTAAATGCCCCTTGTCATTGGCTCACCAGATGTGTTCAGTTAGCTCCCACTAGTGCACTGATACTCCTTTAACAAAGGATACCAAAGGAACAAAGCAAATTTGATATTAGAAGTAAATTGGAAAGTTCTTTAAAATGTATGATTATCTACCCCTCTTATATAACATATGCCCACAACAGATCTCAGACCAGACCTGTGCCCTGCAGCCCCTCTATAAGCCACATGCACACACCTGACCTCACATTATATCCCTGTCCTGCAGCCCCTCTATAAATCACATGCACACACCTGACCTCACATCATATCCCTGTCCTGCAGCCCCTCTATAAATCACATGCACACACCTGACCTCACATCATATCCCTGTCCTGCAGCCCCTCTATAAATCACATGCACACACCTGACCTCACATCAGATCCCTGTCCTGTAGCCCCTCTATAAATCACATGCACACACCTGACCTCACATCAGATCCCTGTCCTGTAGCCCCTCTATAAATCACATGCACACACCTGACCTCACATCAGATCCCTGTCCTGTAGCCCCTCTATAAATCACATGCACACACCTGACCTCACATCAGATCCCTGTCCTGTAGCCCCTCTATAAATCACATGCACACACCTGACCTCACATCATATCCCTGTCCTGTAGCCTCTCTATAAATCACATGCACACACCTGACCTCACATCAGATCCCTGTCCTGCTTCTCCTCTAAATCAATGCGCACATTAGACCCCAGCCCTGTAGCTACTTTAAATGCTGCACATATATGCCTCTTGTCATTTGCTCACCAGATGTGGTCTGCTAGTTCCCAGTAGTGTGTTGTTGCTCTGTAGTTGAATTAAATTATGTTTCACCCTTTGCAGGAGTTATACACACAGTATATACAAGCAAGAGTGCACTAATAAAATGCTCATTAAACATTATCTATTTGTACATTTATGTCATTTGGAGAATGCCTGAGATGTGAGTAAGGCTGCCCTAGAAATGAATAATTCTTACACTTAAGAAGGTTATATGAACAGACGTCTTGTGCCTTTTGTTTGTCATCTGCTGTCAAAATCTATATATCTATGTTTCTATCAGAAAGTCACATTACATTAAATATCTATCAGGATTGTCTGAGATTGTCCCAATAATCTGATGTGAGGATGTTACAACCACATTAAAAAATCAGATGTGTACAAACCTCTCATTATGATTTGGCAATTAGGAGGTTAATTCACATTAGATGCCACATAATTATGTTTGAGCATGTAGTTAGCTCAGCTTACATAGATAGAAACCAGAAGTGCTTTAACCTATCCACAACATATGCTCTCAGAATACCACATTATGGGAAAGTTTACAAGTGGAGCAGTATTTACCGCTCCCAATCGATCGCTAACTCCGCTAGAAGTAAGCTTTTTAAACTGTTTTCACGCAAGCGATAACCAGATGCGCACAAAAAGGTCTTTCCCCATAGAAGTTAAAGGAGAAAAAAAAACGCACAAACATGATTGCATATTCTCAAGTGCACTGACCCGACATGAAAATATGAATATTTCACATTCCAATCTTCTTCACTTAGCAGAATGTCTACATATGTATGTGTTTCTATGTGTATATATGTCTGTAAGTAGATATACATATGTATGTATGTGTCTATATGTGTATATATGTCTGTAAGTAGATATACATATGTATATACGTGTCTATATGTGTATATATGTCTGTAAGTAGATATACATATGTATGTACGTGTCTGTATGTGTATATATGTCTGTAAGTAGATATACATATGTATGTATGTGTCTATATGTGTATATATTTCTGTAAGTAGATATACATATGTATGTATGTGTCTATATGTCTGTAAGTAGATATACATATGTATGTATGTGTCTATATGTCTGTAAGTAGATATATATATGTATGTATGTGTATATATGTCTGTAAGTAGATATACATATGTATGTGTTTCTATGTGTATATATGTCTGTAAGTAGATATACATATGTCTGTATGTGTATATATGTCTGTAAGTAGATATACATATGTATGTGTTTCTATGTGTATATATGTCTGTAAGTAGATATACATATGTCTGTATGTGTATATATGTCTGTAAGTAGATATAAATATGTATATACGTGTCTATATGTGTATATATGTCTGTAAGTAGATATACATAT
Source organism: Bombina bombina (assembly GCF_027579735.1). Lineage (NCBI taxonomy): Eukaryota > Metazoa > Chordata > Amphibia > Anura > Bombinatoridae > Bombina > Bombina bombina. Next base: position 63,603,636 of record NC_069505.1, on the reverse strand, counting down.
GTATGTATGTGTCTATATGTCTGTAAGTAGATATACATATGTATGTATGTGTCTATATGTCTGTAAGTAGATATACATATGTATGTATGGGTCTATATGTGTATATATGTCTGTAAGTAGATATATGTATGTATGCGTCTATATGTCTGTAAGTAGACATACATATGTATGTATGTGTCTATATGTGCATATATGTCTGTAAGTAGATATACATATGTATCTATATGTGTATATATGTCTGTAAGTAGATATACATATGTATGTATGTGTCTATATGTGTATATATGTCTGTTAGTAGATATACATATGTATGTATGTGTATATATGTCTGTAAGTAGATATACATATGTATGTATGTGTCTATATGTGTATATATGTCTGTAAGTAGATATACATATGTATGTATGTATGTATGTATCTATATGTGTATATATGTCTGTAAGTAGATATACATATGTATGTGTCTATATGTGTATATATGTCTGTAAGTAGATATACATATGTATGTATGTGTATATATGTCTGTAAGTAGATATACATATGTATGTGTCTATATGTGTATATATGTCTGTAAGTAGATATACATATGTATGTATGTGTATATATGTCTGTAAGTAGATATACATATGTATGTATGTGTATATATGTCTGTAAGTAGATATACATATGTATGTATGTGTCTATATGTGTATATATGTCTGTAACTAGATATACATATGAATGTATGTGTCTATATGTGCATATATGTCTGTAAGTAGATATACATGTGTATGTATGTGTCTATATGTCTGTAAGTAGATATACATATGTATGTATGTGTCTATATGTGTATATATGTCTGTAACTAGATATACATATTTCTTTCATGTAATTAGCAAGAGTCCATGAGCTAGTGACGTATGGGATATACATTCCTACCAGGAGGGGCAAAGTTTCCCAAACCTCAAAATGCCTATAAATACACCCCTCACCACACCCACAATTCAGTTTTACAAACTTTGCCTCCTATGGAGGTGGTGAAGTAAGTTTGTGCTAGATTCTACGTTGATATGCGCTCCGCAGCAGGTTGGAGCCCGGTTTTCCTCTCAGCGTGCAGTGAATGTCAGAGGGATGTGAGGAGAGTATTGCCTATTTTGAATGCAGTGATCTCCTTCTACGGGGTCTATTTCATAAGGTTCTCTGTTATCGGTCGTAGAGATTCATCTCTTACCTCCCTTTTCAGATCGACGATATACTCTTATTTATATACCATTTCCTCTACTGATTCTCGTTTCAGTACTGGTTTGGCTTTCTACAAACATGTAGATGAGTGTCCTGGGGTAAGTAAGTCTTATTTTCTGTGACACTCTAAGCTATGGTTGGGCACTTTTTTTATAAAGTTCTAAATATATGTATTCAAACATTTATTTGCCTTGACTCAGGATGTTCAACATTCCTTATTTTCAGACAGTCAGTTTCATATTTGGGATAATGCATTTGAATCATTCATTTTTTCTTACCTTAAAAATTTGACTTTTTTTCCCTGTGGGCTGTTAGGCTCGCGGGGGCTGAAAATGCTTCATTTTATTGCGTCATTCTTGGCGCGGACTTTTTTGGCGCAAAAAATCTTTTCTGTTTCCGGCGTCATACGTGTCGCCGGAAGTTGCGTCATTTTTTACATCCTTTTGCGCCAAAAATGTCGGCGTTCCGGATGTGGCGTAATTTTTGGCGCCAAAAAGCATTTAGGCGCCAAATAATGTGGGCGTCTTATTTGGCGCTAAAAAATATGGGCGTCGCTTTTGTCTCCACATTATTTCAGTCTCAAATTTTCTTTGCTTCTGGTTGCTAGAAGCTTGTTTATTGGCATTTTTTCCCATTCCTGAAACTGTCATTTAAGGAATTTGATCAATTTTGCTTTATATGTTGTTTTTTCTCTTACATATTGCAAGATGTCTCACGTTGCATCTGAGTCAGAAGATACTTCAGGAAAATCGCTGTCTAGTGCTGGAACTACCAAAGCTAAGTGTATCTGCTGTAAACTTTTGGTAGCTATTCCTCCAGCTGTTGTTTGTATTAATTGTCATGACAAACTTGTTAATGCAGATAATATTTCCTTTAGTAATGTACCATTGCCTGTTGCAGTTCCGTCAACATCTAAGGTTCAGAATGTTCCTGATAACATAAGAGATTTTGTTTCTGAATCCATCAAGAAGGCTATGTCTGTTATTCCTCCTTCTAGTAAACATAAAAAATCTTTTAAAACTTCTCTTTCTACAGATGAATTTTTAAATGAACATCATCATTCTGATTCTGATGACTCTTCTGGTTCAGAGGATTCTGTCTCAGAGATTGATGCTGATAAATCTTCGTATTTATTTAAAATGGAATTTATTCGTTCTTTACTTAAAGAAGTTCTAATTGCTTTAGAAATTGAGGATTCTGGTCCTCTTGATACTAATTCTAAACGTTTAGATAAGGTCTTTAAATCTCCTGTGGTTATTCCAGAAGTTTTTCCTGTTCCTAATGCTATTTCTGAAGTAATTTCCAGAGAATGGGATAAATTGGGTAATTCATTTACTCCTTCTAAACGTTTTAAGCAATTATATCCTGTGCCGTCTGACAGATTAGAATTTTGGGACAAAATCCCTAGAGTTGATGGGGCTATTTCTACCCTTGCTAAACGTACTACTATTCCTACGTCAGATGGTACTTCGTTTAAGGATCCTTTAGATAGGAAAATTGAATCCTTTCTAAGAAAAGCTTATCTGTGTTCAGGTAATCTTCTTAGACCTGCTATATCATTGGCTGATGTTGCTGCAGCTTCAACTTTTTGGTTGGAAACTTTAGCGCAACAAGTAACAGATCATGATTCTCATAATATTATTATTCTTCTTCAACATGCTAATAATTTTATCTGTGATGCCATTTTTTATATTATCAGAGTTGATGTCAGGTTTATGTCTCTAGCTATTTTAGCTAGAAGAGCTTTATGGCTTAAAACTTGGAATGCTGATATGGCTTCTAAATCAACTCTACTTTCCATTTCTTTCCAGGGTAACAAATTATTTCTCAGTTGGATTCTATTATCTCAACTGTTACTGGTGGGAAAGGAACTTTTTTACCACAGGATAAAAAATCTAAGGGTAAGAACAGGGCTAATAATCGTTTTCGTTCCTTTCGTTTCAACAAAGAACAAAAGCCTGATCCTTCATCCTCAGGAGCAGTTTCAGTTTGGAAACCATCTCCAGTCTGGAATAAATCCAAGCCTTCTAGAAAGGCAAAGCCAGCTTCTAAGTCCACATGAAGGTGCGGCCCTCATTCCAGCTCAGCTGGTAGGGGGCAGGTTACGTTTTTTCAAAGAAATTTGGATCAATTCTGTTCACAATCTTTGGATTCAGAACATTGTTTCAGAAGGGTACAGAATTGGTTTCAAGATGAGACCTCCTGCAAAGAGATTTTTTCTTTCCCGTGTCCCAGTAAATCCAGTGAAAGCTCAAGCATTTCTGAATTGTGTTTCAGATCTAGAGTTGGCTGGAGTAATTATGCCAGTTCCAGTTCTGGAACAGGGGATGGGGTTTTATTCAAATATCTTCATTGTACCAAAGAAGGAGAATTCCTTCAGACCAGTTCTGGATCTAAAAATATTGAATCGTTATGTAAGGATACCAACGTTCAAAATGGTAACTGTAAGGACTATCTTGCCTTTTGTTCAGCAAGGGCATTATATGTCCACAATAGATTTACAGGATGCATATCTGCATATTCCGATTCATCCAGATCATTATCAGTTCCTGAGATTCTCTTTTCTGGACAAGCATTACCAGTTTGTGGCTCTGCCGTTTGGCCTAGCTACAGCTCCAAGAATTTTTACAAAGGTTCTCGGTGCCCTTCTGTCTGTAATCAGAGAACAGGGTATTGTAGTATTTCCTTATTTGGACGATATCTTGGTACTTGCTCAGTCTTTACATTTAGCAGAATCTCATACGAATCGACTTGTGTTGTTTCTTCAAGATCATGGTTGGAGGATCAATTCACCAAAAAGTTAATTGTTTCCTCAGACAAGGGTAACCTTTCTGGGTTTCCAGATAGATTCAGTGTCCATGACTCTGTCTTTAACAGACAAGAGACGTCTAAAATTGATCTCAGCTTGTCGAAACCTTCAGTCACAATCATTCCCTTCGGTAGCCTTATGCATGGAAATTCTAGGTCTTATGACTGCTGCATCGGACGCGATCCCCTTTGCTCGTTTTCACATGCGACCTCTTCAGCTCTGTATGCTGAATCAATGGTGCAAGGATTACACAAAGATATCTCAATTAATATCTTTAAAACCGATTGTACGACACTCTCTAACGTGGTGGACAGATCACCATCGTTTAATTCAGGGGGCTTATTTTGTGCTTCCGACCTGGACTGTAATTTCAACAGATGCAAGTCTCACAGGTTGGGGAGCTGTGTGGGGATCTCTGACGGCACAAGGAGTTTGGGAATCTCAGGAGGTGAGATTACCGATCAATATTTTGGAACTCCGTGCAATTTTCAGAGCTCTTCAGTTTTGGCCTCTTCTGAAGAGAGAATCGTTCATTTGTTTTCAGACAGACAATGTCACAACTGTGGCATACATCAATCATCAAGGAGGGACTCACAGTCCTCTGGCTATGAAAGAAGTATCTCGAATTTTGGTTTGGGCGGAATCCAGCTCCTGTCTAATCTCTGCGGTTCATATCCCAGGTATAGACAATTGGGAAGCGGATTATCTCAGTCGCCAAACGTTGCATCCGGGCGAATGGTCTCTTCACCCAGAGGTATTTCTTCAGATTGTTCAAATGTGGGAGCTTCCAGAAATAGATCTGATGGCGTCTCATCTAAAGAAAAAACTTCCCAGGTATCTGTCCAGATCCCGGGATCCTCAGGCAGAAGCAGTGGATGCATTATCACTTCCTTGGAAGTATCATCCTGCCTATATCTTTCCGCCTCTAGTTCTTCTTCCAAGAGTAATCTCCAAGATTCTGAAGGAATGCTCGTTTGTTCTGCTGGTAGCTCCGGCATGGCCTCACAGGTTTTGGTATGCGGATCTTGTCCGGATGGCCTCTTGCCATCCGTGGACTCTTCCGCTAAAACCAGACCTTCTGTCGCAAGGTCCTTTTTTCCATCAGGATCTCAAATCCTTAAATTTAAAGGTATGGAGATTGAACGCTTGATTCTTGGTCAAAGAGGTTTCTCTGACTCTGTGATTAATACTATGTTACAGGCTCGTAAATCTGTATCCAGAGAGATATATTATAGAGTCTGGAAGACTTATATTTCTTGGTGTCTTTCTCATCATTTTTCTTGGCATTCTTTTAGAATTCCGAGAATTTTACAGTTTCTTCAGGATGGTTTAGATAAAGGTTTATCCGCAAGTTCTTTGAAAGGACAAATCTCTGCTCTTTCTGTTCTTTTTCACAGAAAGATTGCTAATCTTCCTGATATTCATTGTTTTGTACAAGCTTTGGTTCGTATAAAACCTGTCATTAAGTCAATTTCTCCTCCTTGGAGTTTGAATTTGGTTCTGGGGGCTCTTCAAGCTCCTCCGTTTGAACCTATGCATTCATTGGACATTAAATTACTTTCTTGGAAAGTTTTGTTCCTTTTGGCGATCTCTTCTGCCAGAAGAGTCTCTGAATTATCTGCTCTTTCTTGTGAGTCTCCTTTTCTGATTTTTCATCAGGATAAGGCGGTGTTGCGAACTTCTTTTGAATTTTTACCTAAAGTTGTGAATTCCAACAACATTAGTAGAGAAATTGTGGTTCCTTCATTATGTCCTAATCCTAAGAATTCTAAGGAGAAATCGTTGCATTCTTTGGATGTTGTTAGAGCTTTGAAATATTATGTTGAAGCTACTAAGTCTTTCCGAAAGACTTCTAGTCTATTTGTTATCTTTTCCGGTTCTAGAAAAGGCCAGAAAGCTTCTGCCATTTCTTTGGCATCTTGGTTGAAATCTTTAATTCATCATGCCTATGTTGAGTCGGGTAAAACTCCGCCTCAAAGGATTACAGCTTATTCTACTAGGTCAGTTTCTACTTCCTGGGCGTTTAGGAATGAAGCTTCGATTGATCAGATTTGCAAAGCAGCAACTTGGTCCTCTTTGCATACTTTTACTAAATTCTACCATTTTGATGTATTTTCTTCCTCTGAAGCAGTTTTTGGTAGAAAAGTACTTCAGGCAGCGGTTTCAGTTTGAATCTTCTGTTTATGTTTTTCATTAAACTTTATTTTGGGTGTGGATTATTTTCAGCAGGAATTGGCTGTCTTTATTTTATCCCTCCCTCTCTAGTGACTCTTGCGTGGAAAGATCCACATCTTGGGTAATCATTATCCCATACGTCACTAGCTCATGGACTCTTGCTAATTACATGAAAGAAAACATAATTTATGTAAGAACTTACCTGATAAATTCATTTCTTTCATATTAGCAAGAGTCCATGAGGCCCGCCCTTTTTTGTGGTGGTTATGATTTTTTTGTATAAAGCACAATTATTCCAATTCCTTATTTTATATGCTTTCGCACTTTTTTCTTATCACCCCACTTCTTGGCTATTCGTTAAACTGAATTGTGGGTGTAGTGAGGGGTGTATTTATAGGCATTTTGAGGTTTGGGAAACTTTGCCCCTCCTGGTAGGAATGTATATCCCATACGTCACTAGCTCATGGACTCTTGCTAATATGAAAGAAATGAATTTATCAGGTAAGTTCTTACATAAATTATGTTGTATGTATGTGTCTATATGTGTATATATGTCTGTAAGTAGATATACATATGTATGTATGTGTCTATATGTGCATATATGTCTGTAAGTAGATATACATATGTATGTATGTGTCTATATGTGTATATATGTCTGTAAGTAGATATACATATGTATGTATGTGTATATATGTCTGTAAGTAGATATACATATGTATGTATGTGTCTATATGTGTATATATGTCTGTAAGTAGATATACATATGTATGTACGTGTCTATATGTGTATATATGTCTGTAAGTAGATATACATATGTATGTACGTGTCTATATGTGTATATATGTCTGTAAGTAGATATACATATGTATGTACGTGTCTATATGTGTATATATGTCTGTAAGTAGATATACATATGTATGTACGTGTCCATATGTGTGTATATGTCTGTAAGTAGATATACATACAGTATGCATGTACGTGTCTATGTGTATAAATGTCTGTAAGTAGATATATATATATATGTATGTGTCTATATGTGCATATATGTCTATAAGTAGATATACATATGTATGTATGCGTCTATATGTGTATATATGTCTGTAAGTAGATATACATACAGTATGAATGTATGTGTCTATATGTGTATATATGTCTGTAAGTAGATATACATATGTATGTATGTGTCTATATGTCTGTAAGTAGATATACATATGTATGTATGTGTCTATATGTGTATATATGTCTGTACATAGATATACATATGTATGTATGTGTCTATATGTGTATATATGTCTGTAAGTAGATATACATATGTATGTATGTGTCTATATGTCTGTAAGTAGATATACATATGTATGTATGTGTCTATATGTGCATATATGTCTGTAAGTAGATATACATATGTATGTATGCGTCTATATGTGTATATATGTCTGTAAGTAGATATACATACAGTATGCATGTATGTGTCTATATGTGTATATGTCTGTAAGTAGATATACATATGTATGTATGTGTCTATATGTGTCTCTATGTCTGTAAGTAGATATACATATGTATGTATGTGTATATATGTCTGTACATAGATATACATATGTATGTATGTGTCTATATGTGTATATATGTCTGTAAGTAGATATACATGTATGTATGTGTCTATATGTGTATATATGTCTGTAAGTAGATATACATGTATGTATGTGTCTATATGTGTATATATGTCTGTAAGTAGATATACATATGTATGTATGTGTCTATATGTGTATATATGTCTGTAAGTAGATATACATATGTATGTATGTGTCTATATGTGTATATATGTCTGTAAGTAGATATACATATGTATGTATGTATGTATGTATCTATACAGGGAGTGCAGAATTATTAGGCAAATTAGTATTTTGACCACATCATCCTCTTTATGCATGTTGTCTTACTCCAAGCTGTATAGGCTCGAAAGCCTACTACCAATTAAGCATATTAGGTGATGTGCATCTCTGTAATGAGAAGGGGTGTGGTCTAATGACATCAACACCCTATATCAGGTGTGCATAATTATTAGGCAACTTCCCTTCCTTTGGCAAAATGGGTCAAAAGAAGGACTTGACAGGCTCAGAAAAGTCAAAAATAGTGAGATATCTTGCAGAGGGATGCAGCACTCTTAAAATTGCAAAGCTTCTGAAGCGTGATCATCGAACAATCAATCGTTTCATTCAAAATAGTCAACAGGGTCGCAAGAAGCGTGTGGAAAAACCAAGGCGCAAAATAACTGCCCATGAACTGAGAAAAGTCAAGCGTGCAGCTGCCAAGATGCCACTTGCCACCAGTTTGGCCATATTTCAGAGCTGCAACATCACTGGAGTGCCCAAAAGCACAAGGTGTGCAATACTCAGAGACATGGCCAAGGTAAGAAAGGCTGAAAGACGACCACCACTGAACAAGACACACAAGCTGAAACGTCAAGACTGGGCCAAGAAATATCTCAAGACTGATTTTTCTAAGGTTTTATGGACTGATGAAATGAGAGTGAGCCTTGATGGGCTAGATGGATGGGCCCGTGGCTGGATTGGTAAAGGGCAGAGAGCTCCAGTCCGACTCAGACGCCAGCAAGGTGGAGGTGGAGTACTGGTTTGGGCTGGTATCATCAAAGATGAGCTTGTGGGGCCTTTTCGGGTTGAGGATGGAGTCAAGCTCAACTCCCAGTCCTACTGCCAGTTTCTGGAAGACACCTTCTTGAAGCAGTGGTACAGGAAGAAGTCTGCATCCTTCAAGAAAAAACATAATTTATGCTTACCTGATAAATTTATTTCTCTTGTAGTGTATCCAGTCCACGGATCATCCATTACTTATGGGATATTAACTCCTCCCCAACAGGAAGTGCAAGAGGATTCACCCAGCAGAGCTGCTATATAGCTCCTCCCCTAACTGCCATTACCAGTCATTCGACCGAAAACATGCAGAGAAAGGAAAACCATAGGGTACAGTGGTGACTGTAGTTTAATGGAAAAATTACCTGCCTTAAAGTGACAGGGCGGGCCGTGGACTGGATACACTACAAGAGAAATAAATTTATCAGGTAAGCATAAATTATGTTTTCTCTTGTTAAGTGTATCCAGTCCACGGATCATCCATTACTTATGGGATACCAATACCAAAGCTAAAGTACACGGATGACGGGAGGGACAGGCAGGCTCTTTATACGGAAGGAACCACTGCCTGAAGAACCTTTCTCCCAAAAACAGCCTCCGAAGAAGCAAAAGTGTCAAATTTGTAAAATTTGGAAAAAGTATGAAGAGAAGACCAAGTTGCAGCCTTGCAAATCTGTTCAACAGAAGCCTCATTCTTAAAGGCCCAAGTGGAAGCCACAGCTCTAGTAGAATGTGCTGTAATTCTTTCAGGAGGCTGCTGTCCAGCAGTCTCATAGGCTAACCGTATTATGCTACGAAGCCAAAAGGAGAGAGAGGTAGCCGAAGCTTTTTGACCTCTCCTCTGACCAGAATAAACGACAAACAGGGAAGACGTTTGTCGAAAATCCTTAGTTGCCTGTAGATAAAATTTCAGGGCACGGACTACATCTAGATTGTGTAGCAGACGTTCCTTTTTCGAAGAAGGATTAGGACACAAAGATGTAACCACAATCTCTTGATTGATATTCCTGTTAGTGACCACCTTAGGTAGGAACCCAGGTTTAGTACGCAGAACTACCTTGTCTGAATGAAAAATCAGATAAGGAGAATCACAATGTAAGGCAGATAACTCAGAGACTCTTCGAGCCGAGGAAATCGCCATTAAAAACAGAACTTTCCAAGATAACAACTTGATATCAATGGAATGAAGGGGTTCAAACGGAACCCCCTGTAAAACATTAAGAACTAAGTTCAAACTCCATGGTGGAGCAACAGTTTTAAACACAGGCTTGATCCTAGCTAAAGCCTGACAAAAAGCTTGAACGTCCGGAACTTCTGACAGACGTTTGTGTAAAAGAATGGACAGAGCTGAAATCTGTCCCTTTAAGGAACTAGCGGATAAACCCTTTTCTAAACCTTCTTGTAGAAAAGACAATATCCTCGGAATCCTAACCTTACTCCATGAGTAACTCTTGGATTCGCACCAATATAAGTATTTGCGCCATATCTTATGGTAAATCTTTCTGGTAACAGGCTTCCTAGCCTGTATTAAGGTATCAATAACTGACTCAGAAAAACCACGTTTTGATAAAATCAAGCGTTCAATTTCCAAGCAGTCAGCTTCAGAGAAATTAGATTTTGATGTTTGAAGGGACCCTGGATCAGAAGGTCCTGTTTCAGAGGTAGCGACCAAGGTGGACAGGATGACATGTCCACTAGATCTGCATACCAAGTCCTGCGTGGCCATGCAGGCGTTATTAGAATCACTGATGCTCTCTCCTGTTTGATTCTGGCAATCAATCGAGGAAGCATCGGGAAGGGTGGAAACACATAAGCCATCCCGAAGGTCCAAGGTGCTGTCAAAGCATCTATCAGAACCGCTCCCGGATCCCTGGATCTGGATCCGTAACGAGGAAGCTTGGCGTTCTGTCGAGACGCCATGAGATCTATCTCTGGTTTGCCCCAACGTCGAAGTATTTGGGCAAAGACCTCCGGATGAAGTTCCCACTCCCCCGGATGAAAAGTCTGACGACTTAAGAAATCCGCCTCCCAGTTCTCCACTCCCGGGATGTGGATTGCTGACAGGTGGCAAGAGTGAGACTCTGCCCAGCGAATTATCTTTGATACTTCCATCGTTGCTAGGGAGCTTCTTGTCCCTCCCTGATGGTTGATGTAAGCTACAGTCGTGATGTTGTCCGACTGAAACCTGATGAACCCCCGAGTTGTTAACTGGGGCCAAGCCAGAAGGGCATTGAGAACTGCTCTCAATTCCAGAATGTTTATTGGTAGGAGACTCTCCTCCTGATTCCATTGTCCCTGAGCCTTCAGAGAATTCCAGACAGCGCCCCAACCTAGTAGGCTGGCGTCTGTTGTTACAATTGTCCAGTCCGGCCTGCTGAATGGCATCCCCCTGGACAGATGTGGCCGAGAAAGCCACCATAGAAGAGAATTTCTGGTCTCTTGATCCAGATTCAGAGTAGGGGACAAGTCTGAGTAATCCCCATTCCACTGACTTAGCATGCACAATTGCAGCGGTCTGAGATGTAGACGTGCAAAGGGTACTATGTCCATTGCTGCTACCATTAAGCCGATCACCTCCATGCATTGAGCTACTGACGGGTGTTGAATGGAATGAAGGACACGGCATGCATTTTGAAGCTTTGTTAACCTGTCTTCTGTCAGGTAAATCTTCATTTCTACAGAATCTATAAGAGTCCCCAAGAAGGGAACTCTTGTGAGTGGAAAGAGAGAACTCTTCTTTTCGTTCACCTTCCATCCATGCGACCTTAGAAATGCCAGTACTAACTCTGTATGAGACTTGGCAGTTTGAAAGCTTGAAGCTTGTATCAGAATGTCGTCTAGGTATGGAGCTACCGCAATTCCTCGCGGTCTTAGTACCGCCAGAAGAGCACACAGAACCTTTGTGAGAATAGTTTCCATTTTGAACGATGGAACTCTTAGGAATTTGTTTAGGATCTTTAAATCCAAGATTGGCCTGAAAGTTCCCTCTTTTTTGGGAACCACAAACAGATTTGAGTAAAACCCTTGTCCTTGTTCCGACCGCGGAACCGGATGGATCACTCCCATTAATAAAAGATCTTGTACGCAGCGTAGAAACGCCTCTTTCTTTATTTGGTTTGTTGACAACCTTGACAGATGAAATCTCCCTCTTGGGGGAGAGAATTTGAAGTCTAGAAGGTATCCCTGAGATATGATCTCTAACGCCCAGGGATCCTGGACATCTCTTGCCCAAGCCTGGGCGAAGAGAGAAAGTCTGCCCCCCACTAGATCCGTTCCCGGATCGGGGGCCCTCGATTCATGCTGTCTTAGGGGCAGCAGCAGGTTTCCTGGCCTGCTTGCCCTTGTTCCAGGACTGGTTAGGTCTCCAGCCTTGTCTGTAGCAAGCAACAGCTCCTTCCTGTTTTGGTGCAGAGGAAGTTGATGCTGCTCCTGCTTTGAAATTACAAAAGGAACGAAAATTAGACTGTCTAGCCTTAGGTTTGGCTCTGTCTTGAGGCAGGGCATGGCCTTTACCTCCTGTAATGTCAGCGATAATTTCTTTCAACCCGGGCCCGAATAAGGTCTGCCCTTTGAAAGGTATATTAAGCAATTTAGATTTAGAAGTAACGTCAGCTGACCAGGATTTTAGCCACAGTGCTCTGCGTGCCTGAATGGCGAATCCGGAATTCTTAGCCGTAAGTTTAGTTAAATGTAGTACGACATCTGAAATAAATGAGTTAGCTAACTTAAGGGCTTTAAGCTTGTGTGTAATCTCATCTAATGGAGCTGATTCAAGTGTCTCTTCCAGAGACTCAAACCAAAATGCTGCTGCAGCCGTGACAGGCGCAATGCATGCAAGAGGTTGCAATATAAAACCTTGTTGAACAAACATTTTCTTAAGGTAACCCTCTAACTTTTTATCCATTGGATCTGAAAAGGCACAGCTATCCTCCACCGGGATAGTGGTATGCTTAGCTAAAGTAGAAACTGCTCCCTCCACCTTAGGGACCGTTTGCCATAAGTCCCGTGTGGTGGCGTCTATTGGAAACATCTTTCTAAATATCGGAGGGGGTGAGAACGGCACACCGGGTCTATCCCACTCCTTAGTAACAATTTCATTAAGTCTCTTAGGTATAGGAAAAACGTCAGTACTCGCCGGTACCGCAAAATATTTATCCAACCTACACATTTTCTCTGGTATTGCAACTGTGTTACAATCATTCAGAGCCGCTAACACCTCCCCTAGTAATACACGGAGGTTTTCCAGCTTAAATTTAAAATTTGAAATATCTGAATCCAGTTTGTTTGGATCAGAACCGTCACCCGCAGAATGAAGCTCTCCGTCCTCATGTTCTGCAAATTGTGACGCAGTGTCTGACATGGCCCTAATATTATCAGCGCACTCTGTTCTCACCCCAGAGTGATCACGCTTACCTCTTAGTTCTGGTAATTTAGCCAAAACTTCAGTCATAACAGTAGCCATATCCTGTAATGTGATTTGTAATGGCCGCCCAGATGTACTCGGCGCTACAATATCACGCACCTCCCGAGCGGGAGATGCAGGTACTGACACGTGAGGCGAGTTAGTCGGCATAACTCTCCCCTCGTTGTTTGGTGAAATATGTTCAATTTGTACAGATTGACTTTTATTTAAAGTAGCATCAATACAGTTAGTACATAAATTTCTATTGGGCTCCACTTTGGCTTTAGCACATATAGCACAGATATCTTCCTCTGAATCAGACATGTTTAACACACTAGCAAATAAACTAGCAACTTGGAAATACTTTTCAAGTAATTTACTATAATATGAAAACGTACTGTGCCTATAAGAAGCACAGAAAAAGTTATGACAGTTGAAAATTAATAAACTGAAAAGTTATAGCATCAAATCTTTGTAAAAAACACAATTTTAGCAAAGGATTGCTCCCATTAGCAAAGGATAACTAACCCTGATAGCAGAAAAAAAAAAAAAAAAATACAGAAATAAACGTTTTTTTTTTTTTTTATCACAGTCAACTACAATCTCACAGCTCTGCTGTGAGTGATTACCTCCCTCAAAACAAGTTTTGAAGACCCCTGAGTTCTGTAGAGATGAACCGGATCATGCAGGGAAGACAATAAACTTCTGACTGAATTTTTTGATGCATAGCAAAAGCACCAAAAAAGGTCCCTCCCCCTCACACATAACAGTGAGAGAGATCAGTAAACTGTCATAAATTAAATAAAACGACTGCCAAGTGGAAAAAAATAGTGCCCAAAACATTTTTTCACCCAGTACCTCAGTAAACGATTTTACATGCCAGCAAAAAACGTTTAACATTAATAAATTGAGTGTTATTAAAAAGCCTGTTGCTAGTCCCTGCAAATTAGGCTAAAGTTTTATGCATACAGTATAATTCCAGTGAAGTGCCATTCCCCAGAATACTGAAGTGTAAAATATACATACATGACAGCCTGATACCAGTTGCTGCTACTGCATTTAAGGCTGAGTTTACATTATATCGGTATGGCAGAATTTTCTCATCAATTCCATTGTCAGAAAATAATAAGCTGCTACATACCTCTTTGCAGATTAATCTGCCCGCTGTCCCCTGATCTGAAGTTTACCTCTCCTCAGATGGCCGAGAAACAGCAATATGATCTTAACTACTCCGGCTAAAATCATAGAAAAACTCAGGTAGATTCTTCTTCAAATTCTACCAGAGAAGGAATAACACACTCCGGTGCTATTATAAAATAACAAACTTTTGATTGAAGGTATGAAACTAAGTATAATCACCACAGTCCTCTCACACATCCTATCTATTCGTTGGGTGCAAGAGAATGACTGGTAATGGCAGTTAGGGGAGGAGCTATATAGCAGCTCTGCTGGGTGAATCCTCTTGCACTTCCTGTTGGGGAGGAGTTAATATCCCATAAGTAATGGATGATCCGTGGACTGGATACACTTAACAAGAGAAACATGATTTTCATGCAGGACAATGCTCCATCACACGCGTCCAAGTACTCCACAGCGTGGCTGGCAAGAAAGGGTATAAAAGAAGAAAATCTAATGACATGGCCTCCTTGTTCACCTGATCTGAACCCCATTGAGAACCTGTGGTCCATCATCAAATGTGAGATTTACAAGGAGGGAAAACAGTACACCTCTCTGAACAGTGTCTGGGAGGCTGTGGTTGCTGCTGCATGCAATGTTGATGGTGAACAGATCAAAACACTGACAGAATCCATGGATGGCAGGCTTTTGAGTGTCCTTGCAAAGAAAGGTGGCTATATTGGTCACTGATTTGTTTTTGTTTTGTTTTTGAATGTCAGAAATGTATATTTGTGAATGTTGAGATGTTATATTGGTTTCACTGGTAAAAAATAAATAATTGAAATGGGTATATATTTGTTTTTTGTTAAGTTGCCTAATAATTATGCACAGTAAAAGTCACCTGCACACACAGATATCCCCCTAAAATAGCTATAACTAAAAACAAACTAAAAACTACTTCCAAAACTATTCAGCTTTGATATTAATGAGTTTTTTGGGTTCATTGAGAACATGGTTGTTGTTCAATAATAAAATTAATCCTCAAAAATACAACTTGCCTAATAATTCTGCACTCCCTGTATGTGTATATATGTCTGTAAGTAGATATACATATGTATGTACGTGTCTATATGAGTATATATGTCTGTAAGTAGATATACATATGTATGTATGTGTCTATATGTGTATATATGTCTGTAAGTAGATATACATATGTATGTATGTATGTATGTATCTATATGTGTATATATGTCTGTAAGTAGATATACATATGTATGTATGTGTCTATATGTGTATATATATCTGTAAGTAGATATACATGTATGTATGTGTCTATATGTGTATATATGTCTGTAAGTAGATATACATATGTATGTACGTGTCTATATGTGTATATATGTCTGTAAATATGTATGTATGTATCTCTATGTTAGCCCTTATAACTTTACCTGCCTTTTTTTCTAACACCTGAGACCTCCTATCTTTGAGCCCTTATAACTTTTTATGCAATTTAACTCTGCTTCTGCCTGTCCTGATAATCTGAATACAAATCACCTTAAAGGGACAGACTACTCCAGAATTGTTATTGTTTAAAAATATATATAATCCCTTTATTACCCATTCCCCAGTTTTGCATAACCAGCACGGTTATATTAGTATACTTTTTACCTCTGTGATTACCTTGTATCTAAGCCTCTGCAGACTGCCCCCTTATCTTACTTCTTTTGACAGACTTGCATTTTAGCCAATTAGTGCCCTCTCATAAGTTACTCCATGGGTGTGAGCATAATGTTATCTAATATGACACACGTGAACTAATGCCCTCTAGCTGTGAAAAACTGTAAAATGCTTTGAGATAAGAGGCGGTCTTCAAGGGCTTAGAAATGAACATATGACCCTACCTAGGTTTAGCTTTCAACAAAGAATGCCAAGAGAACAAAGCAAATTTTATGATAAAAGTGAATTTTAAAGTTGTTTAAAATTGCATGTCCTATCTGAATCATGAAAGTTTCATTTTGACTAGACTGTCCCTTTAACTCTGCTTTTGCATGTCCTGATAATCTCAATACATGTCACTTTTGTGCTGCTTCTGCCGGTGCTGATAATCTGTTGTCAGGGTCTACAGCCTACATAAGATAGAAAAGTAGCACTGTTTTAGTCTGCCCTTAAAATCCATACTTAAAGTGCCATAATTTGTTAGATCATATAACTTTAGCATAAATGACCCTAATGGTTTACACACATAGTTAAAATACCACTTGGGAGATGCAGAGAGTTGCGTGTCCCGAGTTGACATGGCCGTTGAGCAAATTATCAGCTAGTGTCACACAAGTTAACTGCACGACTGCCAATGCTGATTTGTTTACTGACCGTGACTGCTCAGGAACAGCAGTTCTCTGCAGCCTCAAGTGATACTTTAACTATGTGGTTAAGCAATTTGCAGAGTTTAAACACATACACTTGCAGGGTCATTAATGCTAAAGTGATATGCAGTAATGATTTAGAGCATGTAATTTTTGCATGATAATGACCCTTTAAAAAAATATGAAATAGGACTGTCTGAACCGGGCCCTGTTTAAAAAAAACAATCAGTTTGATCTGTAGGGATTTGTTAAAATAGAGAAGGTCATAGACCTGACATTTAATATGCCCAACTATTAATGCTTCTCTTGCTGATTTCAGCTGTTGTGGAGAAACCCTCTTGTAATTATTTTTCAGTTGACCTTAGCGAGTGTGAACAGAAAGTTGCAATGTGTCCATCAGTCCCGGCAGGAGCGCGTGATATTAAAATGCCGGCCAATCAGAAATCACAAAGGCGTTAACAGGATGCAAAGTAAATTGTAATAATTACAGTGGGTTCATTCCGCTTAGTTATACAAGAGGGTCTTTTCCTTTAACCCTTACATCTCTTGAGTTGCTTCTTTATAGATTTTCTTTAACTCCTTGTCTGGCACGTTACTATCCATATCATTGCCAAAACACAGTAGTCCGAGGCTATTAATACAGACATACGTATGCTTTTTAGTACCAACAGAAGATGCAAATTTAAAAGTATCTTCATTTTAAAGTGATTGATGTATCACACAACAGCATATGCAGATAGTCCGCTGGCGGGCACCATATGAAAGCTAAATTCATGTTAAAAAAGGAGAAAAGAAGCACGAGCCAGAATGCTGATTTGATGTAATTTGAGAATTGTACAAAATAAATGATGCAGATACAAAGTGTAGGTGCTGATGGATTAAAATGTTAACAAACTAATTAACACACTGGGGTTTGGATCAGAATAATTAGTTAAGAATTAGAAATAATAATCCTGCTTTAACCACTCAATCACATTACATTGAAAACGTAGGCAACCTTAATCAAACAAAGCAAGCTGCTGATTGGTGGCTACGTACATATGCCTATTGTCATTGGTTAACCAGATATCAGTTAGCTCCCTGTAGCGCATTGCTACTCTCCAACTGATTTTAACTATATTTTAAAGCCCTTTGCAGTGGTTAAAGACATAGGGTCAATAAAGATATAGAGCCCAATTTACTTTGGAGCCTGTTCCACCTTCTTTGCAGTGATCAGGCAGCAGACACTGTGTCATGAGATGCAGGACATATGCAGGACACAGCAATGATGGTACAACTCTATTTTATTACAGAGCATAGCAATACACATCCAGACAGGTTGATTGTACTAAACTAACTGCGACACAGACACCGGACCTAAGCCCCGCCCACATGCTAGTGACATCACATCCTGCTCTCATCACATCTTCCCCTTTTTCAAAGGCAAAGCATACATTCGCATATATTAAATAACAAGGTACACCAACAGGGTATACAACAACATTTTGTTTTAGAACATTATAAAAACAGATAAATTAGAAAACATGAACAAATAAATTACATCCTGACTTGGACATCGGGGTAGACTACCCTAGTCCACAGTGACCATGGGATTATTCTGCCCATACTTCCGGTCACTGTTCTAGCTAAAGTCAGTCCCTGTATTGGGCCGGAAGTTTCACCACTCTTCCGCTTGATGTAACTTTGCATGAACTGTCCTCTGATACAGAAGATGGTGAACAAGAGTCTGCTGGAGGCAAAGATATATCCCCGCTATGATCTTGCTGAGGGGAAGGCACCTCTCTTAGAACAGGGGATCCCACCGGCGGTGGTACTGAGGTATCCGGTTCCAGACTCTCAGGTACAGGCTGAAGATGTCTTCGGTTACGGCGTGTAACCGTCCCTCCCTCTGTAAGGACTGTGTAAGACCTTGGTTCTGGAGAGCGGCCCACTACCGTAGCAGGCGTCTTCCATTTCTTCTCATCATCCAGTTTAATTCTGACACTTTGGCCCGCTTTCAGTTCCTGTAAAGGCCTGACAGAATGTCTCCTGTCGTAGAAGAAACGATAACCCTTTTTGGCCTCTTCATCCCTCCTAAGGACTTAGTCCCGAGGAACAGGGCCAGGCGGCTTGAAGACACCCACTGAGGGTAAAGTGGTGCGAATCTGGCGTCCTAGCATCAGCTGTGCCGGGCTAAACCCGGTGGCTTGAATGGGCGTCGCCCTGTATGACAAGAGGGCTAGGTACGGTTCAGATTGCTTTAGAATGAATTTTGTTGTTTGAACTGCCCTTTCAGCCATTCCGTTGGCCTGCGGATAATGTGGACTTGACGTGGAATGTACAAAATCATATTCCCTGCTGAAAGCACTGAACTCTGTAGAAGCGAACTGCATGCCATTATCACTCACCAGCTCCATTGGAATGCCCCAGCGGGCGAACAGGCTCTTCAGGCGAATGATAACGGCCTGACTTGTGATATCATTCAGGGGTGCTATTTCCAAATACCTGGAATAGTAGTCGATAACAACAAGAAACTTTTTCCCGTGCAGTTCGCACAAATCAGCAGCTATTTTCTGCCACGGCCCCGCAGGCAGCGGAGTAGACATTAAGGGCTCCCTTCTCTGAGTAGGCCGGCGTTCCCGGCAAAAGGCACATTTAGACACGTGATTTGCAATGTCGGAGCTGATCCCAGGCCACCACACAGCTGTAGCTGCTCTTTCTCTGCACTTTGTAATGCCTAAGTGCCCATCGTGTATCCTGTTCAACATCTCCTTCCTCATGCTGACAGGAATCACAATACGGTCTTGGAACAGCACCAACCCCTCCAGCTCCGTGAGCTGCGACCTCTCTGGCTGGTAAGCATTTAAAGACATCCAGGCTGCCCGGCTCTCGGGCCAGCCATCTCTTATGTACCTTATAACTTCTTGCAGATCTGTGTCCAAATATGTCTCTTTCTTTATCTCTTCCAGTTTCCTTGAAGAAATGGACTTAGAGGCCAGAACTGAATCAACATACACTTTTACATCCGACTCTGTGGAGGATTCTTCAGCAGCAGCCAGCGGGAGCCTGGACAGTGTATCTGCCACAACCAGCTGCTTCCCCGGCACATGCACTGCCTGAACATTGAACCTGAGTAGTCTTATTAAAAGTCTCTGGCATCTCAAGGGTGTTTTGTCGATGTCATAAGAATTGATAAGAGGGACTAGCGGTTTGTGGTCAGTTTCCAGACTAAATTTCTCCAAACCCACTAGATAACGCTGAAAGCGCTCACAGGCCCAAACTGCAGCCAGGCACTCTTTCTCAATTTGAGCGTATTTTGACTCTGCAGCCGTCAGTGTGCGGGAACAGTAGGCGATGGGCTGTAGTTTGTTGTCATTCAGCTGCAGGAGTGCAGCCCCCAACCCATAACTGCTTGCATCAGCACTAACCACAGTCTTTTTTGAAGGGTCGTAGAACCCCAGCACTGGGGCAGACCCCAGCAGGGACTTAGCATGCAGGAACGCTTTTTCTTGTGAGGGTCCCCAGACCCAGGCAACATCTTTCTTAAGCAACTCTGTGATAGGGTGCAAAACTGTAGATAAATCTGGAAGAAACTTGCCCACGTAATTTACAAGGCCCAATATCTGTCTCAGCTCATGTACATCAGAAGGGCTTTTCATCTGTTCGATAGCCTGAATTTTCTCGGGGTCCGGCTTGATGCCATCCCCGTTGATGATATGCCCAAAGTAGCATAATTCAGTTTTCCTAAAATGACATTTTTCTTTATTCAGCTTCAGCCCAGACTCTTTGATAGCCTGCAGCACACAACTCAAACGCTGATCATGCTCCTCCACTGTAGACCCATACACTAGAATGTCGTCCATGACGACTGCTGTGCCCACGTGGCCACTCAGGAGAGAACTCATTTCCCTCTGAAAGATCTCAGGAGCGGAGGATATCCCAAAGGGAAGTCTGCAGAAGCAGAACCGACCTACCGGAGTGATAAAGGTAGTCAGTTTGCGGCACTTTGGATCCAGGGGGATCTGCCAAAAGCCGCTAGAAGCGTCTAATGTGGAAAAGAACTTCGCCCCAGCCAACTTCGGGGCTATATCTTCCAATGTCGGCAGCACAAATCTCTCCCTCTTCACTGCCTCATTCAACCTTTTCAGGTCCACACAGATGCGCACCTTTCCGTTTTTCTTTGCAACTGGAACAATGGGGGCACACCAATCAGTTGCTTCAACAACCTCTTCAATAACCCCCATAGACTTCATGCGCATGAGCTCTTTCTCCACTTGAGGCATGAGCGGGAATGGAATTCTACGAGGAGTAGAAATACTGTACGGGACTGCGTCACTTTTAAGTGCTATACGGACAGGTTTGCAGCTCAGTAGGCCCAACTCGCCAAACATATCTTCAGAGATCTCATTCACTCTGGCCACGAGGCCCAAGTCACAGGCTGCTTTTCTGCTCAATAAACTGTTAACACACTGACCTCGGATCACATGCACCCACATGGTGAACTTCCTTTGTTTGTACTCACAGCTGGCAAGAAATTTCCCCACACAATCAATGCGGCCACCAGGACTATGAACATTTGTAGTAACCTTCGCCAGCTGGGGCTGTCGAGGCAGTTTCATAAATTCAGCAAAAGACATTACAGTGATATCTGCTCCTGTGTCAATCTTAAAATCAACTTTGGCTCCCATTACAGTAAAGGTAACTTTCCAATCTTCCTCTGAGCTTGTCCGTTCCACAACAGACCCCACAAAAGACACTTCCTGACCCTCCTGGTCACTGTCCACCTGCATCTCCTTAATGTATTCAGTTTTACACACCACTTCAAAATGGCCTATTCTGTTACATTTTCTGCATCTTTTATCTCTGGCCGGGCATATAGCACTCTGATCATGAGCCCGGTAGCACCGTGTGCATCGGCCATGTTGCGCCCATCCACTTCTAGGCCTTTCCAGTACTTTAGATCTACCGCTCACACTGTGCCTTTCACTAGTAATTTTCCTAGACTGTTGCACTTCATCCACAATACTCTCAGACCTCAGATCAGCACTTTGCTTTTTCACCAGTTCACTCTGGCGGGCCATCCTAATAGCCCCGTCTAACGTTAAATCAGGCTCTAACTGCAGCTTCAGGGAGACTTCAGCATCTGCAATTCCAATAACTATTCTGTCTCTGATTTGCTCTTCTTTAGCAACACCAAACTCACAGAATTCAGCTAATTCATACAGGCTGCGCACAAATGACTCCACAGATTCTCCCACACGCTGATTACGTTTGTGAAAACAAGCTCTCTCATGAATCACATTTCTTTTGGGCACAAAGTGGGCACTGAGTTTATCCATAACTATATCAAAGTTAACTTCTTCCCCTTCTTGGAAAGTAAAAGCATTGAACACTGGCTCCACATCTTTCCCCATAGAGTATAAAAGAGAATTAACTTGTACTTCACCACTCTCCTTGTTCAGTTTGGATGCAATCCTGAAGCGCTGAAACCGCTGACGCCATGTGGGCCAAGCTGCAGGCTGAGAAAAGTCAAAAGGCTCAGGTGGGGTAAACTTTGACATTGCAATCGATCAGAAACAGAAGCGCAGTCCAGAACTTCTGACACCATGTCATGAGATGCAGGACATATGCAGGACACAGCAATGATGGTACAACTCTATTTTATTGCAGAGCATAACAATACACATCTAGTCAGGTTGATCGTACTAAACTAACTGCGACACAGACACCGGACCTAAGCCCCGCCCACATGCTAGTGACATCACATCCTGCTCTCATCACACACTGTATGTCCATTGCTCGGATCCACCACTGCACAAGCAACCCCGCCTCCTGCTCTCTTGTGACCAATCCTGCGACACCAGGGCCTGTCAATCACCCTAATAGAACATATCCAGGGTTTTTTTTATCTCCACCAATTCTGTGCATGCTGTAATATATATTGCTGTGTTAGTACTTATTGCCTATCAATGGCAACTCCTACTGTTGCTTTACTGCTCATTGGTTAATGGAGACATCAAGTAGGGCTGTGTTATTGTGTATTGCTGGACAGCTGTATTCCTACACAAATGTCTAAATATTCATTACAGGGGAACTGTATAAGGATATACTTCCAAAGTATGTGTATTAAAGGGACATTGCAGTGCAAGAATTACATGTGCTGATTTCTTATAATGTGTTTTTTTGTACTACTCACTGTGGAACACTATGCTTAACCCATACAATGGTGGTAAATACATAGGTAAAGTGCTTGCAGCTTCTCAGCTGAACACAGTCAGTGATTGGTGGGATTCTGCTTTTTGACTCACTGACTGTCCCCTGCTCAGGACCTGCAGTTCTCTGCAGAGTTTGATTTCATTTAAGTTTTTTTTTTACTTCATATAATTAAATATCTTGTATTAAAGGTACAGTCTACTTGATAACTTGTATTGTTTAAAAGATAGATAATCCTTTTTTTACCCACTCCCCAGTTTTGCATATCCAACACGGTTATATTAATATAATTTTACCTCTGTGATTACCTTGTATCTAAGCCTCTGCAGGCTGCCCCTTATTTCAGTTCTTTTGACAGACTTGCATTTTAGCCAATCAGTGCTGATTCATAAATAACTCCATAAGAGGGAGCACTATGTTATCTATATAGCACACATGAACTAACACTGTCTAGCTGTTAAAATACTTTTAAAAATGCATTGATATAAGAGATTGCCTTTAACACCTTCAAAATCAATTTGAGTCTTGCTAGGTTTCGATTTCAACTAAGAATACCAAGAGAACAAATCAAATTTGATGATAAAAGTAAATTGTAAAGTTCTTTAAAATCACACTGAACCCAAATTTGTTCATTTGTAATTCTGAAAGCGCATGCAATTTTAATCAACTTTCTAATTTACTCCTATTATCAATTTTTCTTCGTTCTCTTGCTATAATTTTTTTTAAAAAGAAGGCATCTAAGCTTTATTTTTGGTTCAGTACTCTGGACAGCACTTTTTTATTGGTGGATGAATTTATCCACCAATCAGCAAGGACAACCCAGGTTGTTCAACAAAAATGGGCCGGCATCTAAACTTACATTCTTGCATTTCAAATAAAGATACCAAGAGAATGAAGATAATTTGATAATAGGAGTAAATTCGAAAATTGATTGAAATTTCATGCTCAATCTGAATCACGAAATTAAATTTTTGGGTACAGTGTCCCTTTAATTTAGACTTTAATATCCCTTTAACTGTCCCTTTAAAATGCAGTGCTTGTGTCCCTTTAATTATCATTGCTAGACTGACAATTCTCCACATTCTAATTGCAGTAATAATAAAGGGACATTTTTAAACAACTTTCCAATTTACTTAAATTATCTAATTTGCATAATTCTCTTGATATCCTTTGTTGAAAAGCATAACTAGGTACATTCCGGAGCTGGGATCTAGCTACAGATTGGTAACTGTACATTTATGCCTCTTGTCATTGGCTTCCCAATGTGTTCAGTAGTGCAGTGCTGCTCCGTCAATAAATAATATCAAGATAATGAAGACAAATAATAATAGAAGTAAAACTGGAAAGTTGTTAAAAATGTTTGCTCCGTCTTAATCATAAAAGAAAAAGTTTTGGTTTCATGTCCCTTTAAAGGGACACTGAACCCAAATTTTTTCTTTCATGGTTCAGATAGAACATGCAAATTTAAGCAACTTTCTAATTTACTCCTATTATCAATTTTTCTTCGTTCTCTTGCTTTCTATATTTGAAAAATAAGACATCTAAGCTATTTTTTTGGTTCAGCACAATGGAAAGCACTTGTTTATTGGTGGGTGAATTTATCCACCAATCCGCAAGAACAACACAGTGTGTTCACCAAAAATGGGCCGGCATCTAAACTTACATTCTTGCATTTCAAATAAAGATACCAAGAGAATGAAGATAATTTGATAATAGGAGTAAATTCGAAAATTGATTGAAATTTCATGCTCAATCTGAATCACGAAATTAAATTTTTGGGTACAGTGTCCCTTTAATTTAGACTTTAATATCCCTTTAACTGTCCCTTTAAAATGCAGTGCTTGTGTCCCTTTAATTATCATTGCTAGACTGACAATTCTCCACATTCTAATTGCAGTAATAATAAAGGGACATTTTTAAACAACTTTCCAATTTACTTAAATTATCTAATTTGCATAATTCTCTTGATATCCTTTGTTGAAAAGCATAACTAGGTACATTCCGGAGCTGGGATCTAGCTACAGATTGGTAACTGTACATTTATGCCTCTTGTCATTGGCTTCCCAATGTGTTCAGTAGTGCAGTGCTGCTCCGTCAATAAATAATATCAAGATAATGAAGACAAATAATAATAGAAGTAAAACTGGAAAGTTGTTAAAAATGTTTGCTCCGTCTTAATCATAAAAGAAAAAGTTTTGGTTTCATGTCCCTTTAAAGGGACACTGAACCCAAATTTTTTCTTTCATGGTTCAGATAGAACATGCAAATTTAAGCAACTTTCTAATTTACTCCTATTATCAATTTTTCTTCGTTCTCTTGCTTTCTATATTTGAAAAATAAGACATCTAAGCTATTTTTTTGGTTCAGCACAATGGAAAGCACTTGTTTATTGGTGGGTGAATTTATCCACCAATCCGCAAGAACAACACAGTGTGTTCACCAAAAATGGGCCGACATCTAAACTTACATTCTTGCATTTCAAATAAAGATACCAAGAGAATGAAGAAAATTTGATAATAGGAGTTAATTAGAAAGTTGCTTAAAATTGCATGCTCTATCTGAATCACGAAAGAAAAAAATTGGGTTCAGTGTCCCTTTAAGTATTACATAGAGCCAAGCTTTCCTACTGCTCGTAGGTGCAAAAGGACAATTTCCTTAGATTGATGACTTTATAGCATAATCAATAACAATCAATAGAGGAAAACAATTATTGTTGAAAGCACCTAGAATAGACACTTCCAAGCAAAGAAAAAAAAGAATTGTAAAAAGTACACATGTACAACGCTAAAAATTTCATTTCGTTTTCATTAGTTAAATAAATAATTTTGTTTCTGCAAATTAGTTATGTTTAGTTAAATTGTTTTTTCTGATCCGTTCGTTATTTCTGATTCATTAAGTTTAGAATTGAATAATGCATATGAATAAAGAATGGATCCGAAAAAATTATTTAACTAAACATAACTAATATGCCACCGATTGCCAAAACAAAATTATTTAAAGCCGCCGCCACCACCACCACCACCACCACCTACATCGTTGACACTAACGAAACCTATTAACCCCTAAACCGCCGCCCCCACCCCACATAGCTGGCACTAACGAAACCTATTAACCCCTAAACCGACCCCCCCCCCCACATAGCCGGCACTAACTAAACATATTAACCCCTAAACCGCCGTTCCCAAACATCGCCAACACTAACTAAACCTTTTAACCCCTAAACCACAGTTCCCCGATATCGCCAACACTAACTAAACCTATTAACCCCTAAAGCGCCGTACACCCACATCCACATGAAATACAAATAAAACTTAAACTTACACTAATAAAACCTAATATTACTAAAAATAAAAAACCTAAAATTACTAAAAATAAAAAAACCCTAAGATTACTAAAAAATTAAAACTACAATTATAGAAAATAATAAACACTAAAATTACAACAACAAAAAAACCTACCATTACAAAAAAATAACAAATTAAATTATCCAAAACAATAAAAATTATTCCTATTCTAATACCCCGTTTTAAAATAAAAACCCATCCCAAAATAAAAAAACCTAATCTATAATAAACTACCAATAGCCCTTAAAAGGGCCTTTTGTAGGGCATTGCCCTAAAGTTAAAGTCAAATCGCCAATAGGATTTAAGCAGCTCTCATTCCTATTGGCTCATTTTAATTTTTCAGCCAATAGGAATTCAACGGTACCCCAATATAAAAGGGGTACCTTGATTCAATCTTCAGTGTGCGGCAGTCGACCGCATGAAAAGGACCTACACATCGGACAGATGGAACTCTGCCTGGACCTCCGCCTCTGCGCATCCACCGACCGATACGCCTCCGCTGGGATGAAGATAGAAGATGCCGGTGGAGCTGCCTGGATGAAGATCTTTCGCCGGACTTCGGCAACTGTAAGTACCGATTTTAGGGTTAGTGTTAGGTATTTTTATTTTTTTATTTTTTTTGTTTTAATGGGCCGATAGAGCTGAATGCCCTTTTCAGGGCAATGCCCATACAAATGGCCTTTTCAGGGCAATGGGTAGATTAGGAGTTTTTTAGTTAGGTATTTTTATTTTGGGGGTTTGCAATGTTAGGGGGTGTTTGTTGTAATTTTTTTTAGCAAAAGAGCTGTTAACTTTAGGGCAATGCCCTACAAAAGTCCCTTTTAAGCGTCCTTGGTAGTTTATAATAGATTAGGTTTTTTTTTATTTTGGGGTGTGTTTTTTTTTTTTTTTAAATGGGGTATTAGGATAGAAATAATTTTTATTGTTTTAGATAATTTCATTTGTTATTTTTTGTAATGGTAGTTTTTTTTTATTTTTTGTAATTGTAGTTTTAATTTTTTTGTAATCTTAGTTTTTTTTTTTTTTTAGTAATGTTAGGTTTTTTTAGTTTACGTTTAGGTTTTATTTTTATTTCACAGGCAAGTTTGTATTTATTTTTAAATAGGCAGTTAGTTATTAATTGTAACTTTAATTTAGGTCTATATTAATTATTTTAAAGTTAGAGGGTGTTAGGTTTAGGGGTTAATATAGTTTAATTTACATTGTTGTGATGTGGGGGTGGCGGTTTAGGGGTTAATAGGTTTAGGTAGTGTTGGTGATGTGGGGGCGGCAGCTTAGGGGTTAATAGGTTTATTTAGTGTTTTAGTTAGTGTTGGCGATGTGGGTGTATGGCAGTTTAGGGGTTAATACGTTTAGTTAGTGTCAGCGATGTCTGGGAACTGCGGTTTAGGGGTTAATAGGTTTAGTTAGTGTTGACAATGTCGGGGAGCTGGGGTTTAGGAGTTAATAGGTTTAGTTAGTGTCGGCGATGTTGGGGAACGGCGGTTTAGCGGCTTTATTTTGTGATTCAGTTAGTGTCGGCTAACTGCGGTTTAGATTAGAACAATTACAAGTTCTGAATATGAATAAAGAATGGATCTGAAAATTCGGAAACTGATTTATTAATTTTCTGAATTTATCGGGATTTTAGTTATGGTGCCGATTCGGAAATATGGATTCATTTGAATCACGTTTTCAGCCGAAACGAATTGCACATGTCTAGTAAAAAGGGACCTTTATTGTTTCGTATCAGGGTCCAAGGGAAAAAACTCTGATATGAAGCAAAAAAGGTCCTTTTTGTTTTACAATTTTGGGCTTAATGGACCAGTAAATACGGTAGATTTGTATAATCAACAAATGGATGGTAAAAAGAAAATGCAATAGCACTTAGGGGTCTATTTATTATTGTTCAGATGGACATGATACGATGTAGAGTTTCATGTCCGCCGCACATCGATAAATACCGACAGCATACGCTTTCAGCATTTATCATTGCACCAGCAGTTCTTGTGAACTGCTGGTGCAATGCTGCCCCCTGCAGATTTGCAGCCAATCGGCCGCTAGCAGGGGGTGTCAATCAACCCGATCGTATTCGATCGGGTTGATTTCTGTCCGCCACCTCAGAGCAGGCGGACAGGTTATGGAGCAGCGGTCTTTAGATCGCTGCTTCATAACTTCTGTTTCCGGCAATGGAGCTTGATAAATTGACCCCTTAGACTGAATTTCAAATGAGTAGTTTTTTTTTTTCTGACAAATTTCAGTTATGTCTATTTCCACTACTCCTGTATCATGTGACATTCATCAGCCAATCACAAATGCATATATGTATATGCTGTGAATTCTTGCACATGCTCAGTAGGAGCTGTTGACTCAAAATGTGTAAATATAAAAAGACTGTGCACGTTTCTATCTGAATCATGAAAGTTTAATTTGGAGTTGAGTGTCCCTTTAACCTCACAGCTGTATAAATGCCAAATACAAAATATTTGTGGTGCAATAAAAATATACATATACAACAATTACACAAAAATACACAACAATGTAATTGTATATATCAGAATAACCGTAACAGCTTCAAACTCTAATAGAGAATGTTATTTAGCTATCCAGATATCTGATGCCTTATTTATTTCTGTAGAAAACATACCAATCCTCTGTCATTTATTTATCTGTAAATTATTCTGTATTTTTTCATTTAAGCCCTGAAGACACTCTTGTTACAGAGCCCTTGTAGATCAACTAAAATAATGATTTCCAGGCTTTCTTTGGCACCGATCATGGTTGATTTTATAGAGCCATTAATCATATATTCAGTCTTTTTGTTTCTTGTGCGTAATCTTGCATTTTATGGCGTTAAATTGTAGTTGCCATTTGTATGCTGGGAAAGACCTAAGCACTTAAGCACGATCTACAATCACTGAGCGCACAATTCTGCTACTTATTTCATGTTTTGTGATTCACAAGTGCAATCTACTGAATCTCTTTTTATGCAAAGTTTGAGCTTCAGGTACTGTGTGATAGTCAGGCAGCATCTTACAACCTAGAAAGGGAAATTCTGTCAGCGATCTCACAGATGACCATAGGCATTAATCAAATCAGCAATGGAGGAAATGTGTAGGTAATACAGAAGGCCATGGTAATATGAGCATTCTTTTGTGAAGCATAGAAATACATAAAAGGGATTTGATATAAATCTTATGCCAGCCAGTTGATCCTAAGGAGCAAATTAGCCAACATTGGGGAAAAAAGGGGCATTAAACACTTTGAGATTTAAATGTTTCAATTCGTAGGTTTATTTGGCAAAACAAAAATCTGAGAATCTTACTAAAAAAATACCCTTTTTACCCAGAAATAATCATATAATTTAGTTTCTTTGGCTCGGATAGTGGTAAATTGGACTTTGAATTTAGATTACTTTGCTAATAACGCCCTTGAAAATAATATGATCTACCCATTCTCCCCAGTATCTCTGATACACTGTGGACCTAATTTAATTCCTAAGAGTGTAATACAATTTATATCCATATATACGCCTATTCTAGCCTGGCGTAAGATCCTTGCAATTTTAGCAATGAAAGGGACAGTCAACACCAGAATTTTTGTTGTTTTAAAAGATAGATAATACCTTAATTACCAATCCTAGGTTTAGCTTTCAACTAAGAATACCAATAGAATAAAACAAAATTGGTGATAAAAGTACATTGGAAAGTTGTTTAAAATTACATGCCCTATTTGAAACATGAACGTTTTTTTTGGACTTGACTGTCCCTTTAAGCCTAATTTCTCCAAATTCAAAACTATTCTTAGAAATCCAGAATTCCAACAAGGTACCCAGTCAGCTGTGTTTCAAAGATGGAATATTTCAGGTTTAAGCAAGATCTCTCAGTTACTAGAAACAGAAATCCAAGCAGTTAAAGAGTTCAATACTCAGTCTTGAATTTAGTCTCCCAAATAAAGATTACGTTGCATACCTACAAGTCATGCATTATGTTTCTAAGATAGTTGCGGATAACGGTTGGAGTTGGCACTGGGGTAAAATTGAGGACGGGCTTCCACTGGCCAAAAATTGACTTTTATCCATCTCAAACGGATATCAATTGCTTATCTTCCAAAAAGGCGGATCAAACTTGAGAGAAATATCTCAACAATGTAGCAATTTAATCCCCTCAGATATTATACATATATGTCTTGTTCAAAGGTCTTTTTGTTTGGCATTTCAAACCACATTGTCCTCAACTTGGACAGAATTCATGTGAAGTTATTATATAGGACCTATTATATGCTAGAGAAGGGATTTAGCCAGGGAAACTCTTCTTTCAACTCCTGTCCAAAATGTTCTTACCCAAGGGCTAATCTGGTGCATATGATTTGGGAATGCCGTAAAATTGATAAACTTTGGTAGAGAATAACATAGTGGGCATTTAATACACTTAGATTGCCCATGCAAAATATTTATCTTACACAAATAATTTTCTTCTGGGAAGGGACTCAAAATTGTCAATATCAAAAATGGAATAATCTGATAATTGCGGTTAGATACCTGATTCTCAGGAAATGGATAGAAACAATTATTCCTAATATTCTAGAAAATAAGAACTATTTGAATTAACAGTATATATTAGAACAGCATAATGTAGACTTGAATAACGATCGAGATATCTATACTTTTTTTTAAGAAATGGTCCCCATTTGTTAAAAGTCTCCCTCTTAATGAAATAGATTATCTTATTTATCCTTTAAGAAATAATATTACTGCTGGCCTGGTGAAAGGGTCCAGATCCCCTACCTTTTTTTTTCTTCTCCCTCATACCCTCCTCTCTCAATGGAGATTGAAGAAATGGCCAATACACATTGCTTAAATTTATTTATTATGTTTATTCAAAATGTTCTAGTTTTACAAACAAATTTGCATCATTGTGACATTTGGAGATCTGTTTCTTTGTTGTTTTCTTTTGCAAACAATGTATGTATTGTAATGTATAACTCAAATTCTTTTTCACTAATCTGTTTTTGGTTGCTGTTATTAAAATATGTAAAAATGAATAAAAAGATCATTAAAAAGAAAACAAAACACTTTGATATTTTAATCTAAAATGTGTAATTGCATTTAGTAAAACAACTTTGCAATAAACTTTCATTATTTATTCTGTTCCCTTTTTCCTGTAATTTCATTCTGAATATTGTGGGCTTTCCAAATTCTTGTTAAAGGTACACTGAACCCAAATTTTTTCTTTTGTGATTCAGAAAGAGCATGCACTTTTAAGCAACTTTCTAATTTACTCCTATTATCATTTGTTCTTCATTCTCTTGCTATCTTTATTTGAAAAAGAAGGCATCTAAGCTTTTTTTTTGTTTTAGCATTCTGGACAGCACTTTTTTATTGGTGGATGAATTTATCTACCAATCAGCAAGGACAACTCAGGTTTTTCAAAAATGGGCCGGCATCTAAACTTACATTCTTGCATTTCAAATAAAGATACCAAGAGAATGAAGACAATTTGATAATATGAGTAAATAAGAAAGTTGCTTAAAATGTCATGCTCTATCTGAATCACGAAAGAAAAAAATTGGGTTCAGTGTCCCTTTAAAAGTAGAAAGTGCAGACACAGTTATTGGTTGCATCCTCATATAAGCCATTTATAACTGTCCTAATTGGCCTTAGCAGAAGAAGAAACCTAAGTTACAATATGGCGGCACCCACTGCTTTATAGACATTAGAATGTTACCCTTATTTTGTCAATATTTAAAAAACGAATGCAATTTTAAAAAATGCATGTATATATTACTCTCAGGCTAATATTTACGCTGAATACATCATTCTATCATTGATTTATTTAGTGCTTAATGCCCCTTTAAAGGGACAGTAAACTCAAATTTGAGTTCCCCATAAAGGCCTAGGTTTACAAGTGGAGTGCAAAATATTAGCTTTATTGTATTTTAATATCACTCGAGTGCAATCAATAGCTAACATAATTTAGCCCTGTCAAGATGCTTTTGTTGAAATTCTTAACCATCCATTTGTAATAATAGTAAAACTCTGCGCTATCTATTGTGCTCCACTTTTAATCTAGCTCAAAAATGTAAATGCATAATTTAAAAAAACTTTGTGTGGTGCAATTTCATTATTTTATGTCTGATTTTCCTGTACTTTACCTCAGAAAATTGCCGAGGCTGGAGATCATTCTGTGGAATGCACAGCTGTGACACTCCTACATGCCTCACAGTGATTGGCTGATTTGTGCAAGAGCTTTGTTATATCTTTTCTTATTTGGCTGTAGCAAAAACACGTAAGGTGGAAGAACATTGAAGAGGCTTTTAAGGGGTATATACAATGTATATAACAAAATGACAGCTTTTAAGTGCTTATAAATGATTTATTTTGCATGCAGATCTTTTTCAATGCTGTGAGTAATTTCTGATGCTTAAAAAATATACATATTGGTTCCCCCTCTTAATTTATAGAAATTTATTGTAACTTAAGGGGGGATAGAAGGGTTAAAGCTGAAATATGCAAGGGAACAGTTCAACTTTAAATAGAATCATTTTTGCAATATTATTCTTTTAGCAAAATGCCTCTAGTAAAAGTTATTACTAGTTCAGCAGCATACGCACATATGCTACATGTGACTAGAGCATCAGGGCTAAAACACTGGGCCCGATAATGTAAAGTTCTCCTCCCTTGCAAATTTTAGCTTAAAGGGACAGTCAAGTCCAAAAAAACGTTCATGTTTCAAATAGGACATGTAATTTTTAAACAACTTTCAAATTTACTTTTATCACCAATTTTGCTTTGTTTTCTTGGTATTCTTAGTTGAAAGCTAAACCTAGGAGGTTCATTTGCTAATTTCTTAGACCTTGAAGGCCGCCTCTAATCTAAATGCATTTTGATAGTTTTTCACCACTAGAGGGCATTAGTTCACGTGTTTCATATAGATAGCATTGAGCTCATGCACGTGAATTTACCATGGAGACTGCTCTGATTGTCTAAAATTCAAGTTTGTCAAAAGAACTGAAATAAGGGGGCAGTCTGTTGACACTTAGATACAAGGTAATTACAAAGGTAAAACGTGTATAATTATAACTGTGTTGGTTATGCAAAACTGGGTAATTGGTAATTAAGGGATTGTCTATCTTTTAAAACAACAAAAATTCTGGTGTTAACTGTCCCTATAAGGATTGTTTATCTAGTAATGTAGAGTTCTGGATGTTAATGAGAGACACATACATTGAAATATAATTGTCACAAAAGCCCCTGCGTGATTTTAATTATCAGACCTACCACGTCTGCTCAGAGGGCTGGTGGTGATATGTATTGTGTCAGCGAAGACTTCATTTATGTCATACAAGCTATTGCTGACTCTCTGAGAAGTTGTGAATATTAGTGCACAACCACTCACAGCATATGCGTGTATGCCACTTAAAAACAATAATCACTTTTACCAGATGCATTTTTGCTAATCAAAGTATATTGTAAAAATGCTTCTATATAAAATATAAATGCACATTTCAGTTTTGACACATTCTACTAAACCATTACTCAATATGTTTGATAGAGTAATAAGCCGTGTACGTTGGAAACCTAACTATTTTTATAGTAAACACTATTTCTTGTTTAAACACTGTCGCCTAGATTAGGAGTGGTGCGCTAACTATAGCGCAAGTGCGATATCTGTTTTTGTTAGGCTCCTAAATACTATTTAATAACATGACTGGTGAGGCTAGAGAGGCTGAAGACACTCTAGGGAGCCTAGCAAAAAACGAAATCGCACTTGTGCTAAAGTTAGATCACCGCTCGTAATTTAGGCGTGTATTACTGGTAATTATTATTCTTAATACTTGATACTTTAGAAATCTAATTAGCAGGGGTCAAGTCGTACAAAAAAAAGTGTGGGAACTTGCCAAGAGTTCCACCCCCAAAACAATTAATATTGTTTTATACACAGACACACACACTGTATTTATATGTATATAATCTATGCACTTTGGTTAATGAAAGCAAATTAAATCCAATGAAGTGTTGAATGGTTGCCTTTGGGCCTGAGACTGGTCCTATTTCTGCTGAGGGGAGCTAAATAACCCCATAGCAAGTGTTACTGACCATTACTAGATGATCTCACTATCCCTCTAACCAGACTGTGCTCCAGCTCCTCCCACCAGCAGCAGCAGTGTTTCTGTTCTCTTTCTAGGGGGAACTTAGTTTCATCTGTAAAAATAGTGCAAGAAATCTGTACCCATGTGTTCCCGCTCAACTTGACCCCTGCTAATAACAAAAAAGGTAAAACCTCTTAACGGGGAAAATGTAAATATAGAGCAAATTGCAATTTAGTAATATTTTTTGTAGTTTTAAATAGAATCATTAAAAAAACAAATTTAAAAAATGTTCTAATACAGGGCCAGTTACAAGTAGCGCACTAATAACCGCTCCTGCTCAAGCGTTAATTGCGCTAGAAGTAAACTTTGAGTTGAAAGTAAACTGTTTTTGCTTTTAAGCTTACCCGACAAGCACAAAAAGCCAAACTTACAATACCATGTGTGCCTTCACATAATTCCCCCATAGAAGTCAATGGAAAAAAAGTGGGGAAAAAACACTCTCGAGCAAACCTGATCGCATATTCTCATGAAAATATGAATATCTCACATTCCAATGTTCTTCACATACAATAAGTTCTATTTATTCATAAATACATATTTCTACATATATCTGATGTTTTTATTGTACTATATAAATATCTATACATGATTATATACAAGTATAGATATATGCAGATATATATAGGAATATCTATTTAAAAATACTTAGAACATATTCCCCTATGTGCAGAACATTGGAATGTAAAATATTTACTTTAAATACATTGTTAAACATTTTATTAAATATGAATATTGCATAAATATGTTTTTACATGTTTTAATCTACTTAATTGCAAAGGGCTCCAATTGACTTATATGTATATATACTGTATGTCTATGTATGTATACATATTTATGTGTTTATATGTGTATATATGTAAATACATATATACACATATAAATACATACTGTATGGATTCATATATAGACATATGTATATCTAAGTTAAAGCCCTTTGCCTGACTTTTTTCTCTAACATCTGAGATCTTATATCTTTGAGCCTTTATAACCTTCTTGTGCAATATTTTTTCTTATTAATTTTTATTTTGAGTGTAACTATATTGAAATCGTGGTAATCATTCTAGTAGAAATCGTGATTGCGCTCAAGCGATCACATTTACTTTCAACTCGCAATAAGAGCGGTATGCCCGACAAGTGCAAACCCCTGTTGAGTGAAAACGTTTGCCCTACACTCGTAATCTGTTCCTAAATGTTTTCAGAAACTATGATATAGAAACTGAAATATACTTTTTATAAGGTTAGTTGGCTATTTCATTAACATTTCAATGTTTTAATGTGACAGAACCAAAGTAAGTGCTCAATATGAGATTTCAGAATAGGGGTCACTCAGAAATAGTTTTGCAAAATCAGATTTTTCAGTTTATAGTGTTATTTTATTGACCCATATTGTTACCTGGAGAGCAGATGTCAAATAGAGTGTCACACTGTGTGATGAGAGATCTGAGGAAGATGCATAAACCTGAAGAATCCTGAAAAGTAATTGTGTTGCAGAGTTTTTAAGTGGGCAGCAGAATCCTTAGTTGGCCTTTTTGCGTATTTGGTTTAATGACTTATTAACATAGTTCTGTTGGTCCACAAGACCCTGTGTCCCTGGATGCCTTGCTAGGTTTACTCCCAGGAGCAGAAAAGGTCTCCATATCATCCCTCTCCTCCCAGGGCGAGAAAGGGGGAGCATGGAGATTGTGTAGGAGGTAGATGGAAGACAGATGACACGACTGCGATTAAGCAGATCGGATGGGAGCTCAATATGTTCATGGCTGAGAAAAGCACAGCTCTGATGGGAGCCAGTACACACTCTCCCTACGCAGCCCGGCTGGACAGGAAATGCACTTATTTAGCTGATTTCTTGCCCAATACATGGGATCCTTCGCCAGCAGCACTTGTGTTATGTTTGCTTGGCAGTGCTATCAGTGGGCTCCGCGTGGCAGTATGGCATCTGCCTCTTATTTGTACTACTCAGTTTACAGTCTCACCATAAGCACGCTGGGAATGCAAGTAGATAACCATGGCTCACACAAACCCAAGGCTGACACTTAAAGGGCCATGATACCCAAATGTTGAAACACTTGAAAATGATGCAGTATAGCTGTAAAAAGCTGACTAGAAAATATCACCTGAACATCTCTATGTAAAAAAGAAAGATATTTTACCTCAAAAGTTCCTCAGTAGCCACATCCCATTGTAAAGGACTTCTAAGCAGCAATTCAGTATGTCTGTCCCGGGACAGCTAAGGGAGTGAGCTTACGTGCACACTCATCTTATTTCCCTATTCAGCTTGAGGAAGTTTACAATGAAATCTCATGAGATCACAGTAAAAGAGTTCATGAACTCAGCACTGTTGATGCTGATTGGCTGCTGTTCATTTCTTCATTATTTTTTTTTTTACCTGCAGCTGGGCAACAGCGGAGTATAACTTTTTACACAGCACTTACTCTGCTGAGCTGAGGAAATTGTGAGGTAAAATATCTTCCTTTTTTACATAGAGATGCTCAGGTGATATTTTCCTGTCAGCTTTTTACAGTTATACTGCATCAGTTTCAAGTGATTTAGCATAAGAGTATTATGTCCCTTTAAAGGGACATTAACCCCAAAATTTTAGGAGATACAAATTTTAAACAACTTTCCAATTTACTTCTATTATCACATTTTCTTTGTTCTCTTGCTATACTTTTATCTAGATCATAAAAGGAGAATTTGTGTTTTTATGTCCCTTTAAAGGGAACTAATAGATGCTTAAAGGGACTTTAAACTCTGTTGTGCATAATAAAAAGCAGTACTTAAATATGCAAAAAATATTTGGACTTTGAAACTAACAGAGATGTATCTTAAAGGGACAAGAAACCCACAATTTTTCTTTCATGATTCAGAGAAAGCATTTCATTTTAAACAGCTTTCCAATTTACTTCTATTATCTAATTTGATAATTTTCTTGGTATCCTGTGTTGAAAAGCATAGCAAGGTAGGTTCAGGGTCTGGGAGGTAGGTACTAATTGGTAGCTGCACATATATGCCTCTTGTCATTGGCTTCCCAATGTGTTCAGCTAGCTCCCAGTAGTGCATTGCTACTCCTTGAATAAAGGATACCAAGAGACCAAAGCAAAATAGATAATATAAATAAATTGGAAAGTTGTTTAAAATAATAAGAATAATGTTGGGTTTCATTTCCCTTTAAATAAAAGATGATTGCTGTTGGGTTCCTTTTAAAATATGATACAAGTATAAATACATATAAAGTTATAGAACATGAAAGTAAAAAATTAACTCTCATGGATCAAACAGCACATACAATTATAAAAGACTTTGCAGTCTTCCTAGGTAGGCTCAGGAGCAGCAATGCATGACTGTTGATTGGTGACTGCACATTTGCCTCTTGTCAGTGGCTCACCTGGTGTGTTTAACTCCCTAAAGTACAATGCTGCTCTGGAGCCCACTTTAACCTTTTGCAAGAGTTAAACACATAGTTATATGCAAACAATGCCTGGTGTGTTTAACTCCCTAAAGTACAATGCTGCTCTGGAGCCCACTTTAACCTTTTGCAAGAGTTAAACACATAGTTATATGCAAACAATAGTGTAATGATAACACGTACTGTTATGTCACTTTAGCTAACACTAGGACCCAAAGCAAAAATGGGGGGAAGTGACCCCTTTTTTAGAAGAACCTTTCAATTGGGGGGGTCACATTCTCAGGTGGATCCAATGATTACAATAGTAATATCAATCACGTTAGATGTGTATATAAAAATGAGACCCTGTGACAATGACTTGGCCGCTAAATCTTTCCAGCCACTAAACAGTTGTAATATAAATGACAAAATACCACACAGCACTGGATCTATTATGAAGGTTTGAGTGTCTCTAACAAAGTCCTTTATCATCCCCTTGACCATGTAATCATAAGCATCATATATCAGAAGAAACATATAGGAAGAGGAACGAAGAAAGTGGTTTTATACCTCTATATAGCAATCATATTTTCAGAATATTAGACTTCCCAACCATCCTGATCTTGCAGGTTGTGGTGCTTTCCTGACCTCAAGTATGCTGGTCAATTAAATGTCCCATTTTCTAGGGATTGTCCTGGCTACATCCACCATATGGCATGGACCATGTCTTCCCTGAGATTAATAAACAGGGACCAGAGTAATTGATTTCAAAACTTTGAAAATTGGGGCTCAAACGCTGCTAACCACTCATAGTGTTGCCAAGCCAAGTACAAGGTTATCCTGGAAGAAAACTTTTGCTCTGACGATGTTCCCCAACTCTAAGGATTGTTTTTTTCCAGCAGCACAATGCTCCATGCCACACAGCCAGGTCAACCAAGGTGTGAACGGACCAAGACCCTGTCATGGCCAGTCCAATCCCAGACTTGAACCCCATTGAAAACCTCTGTAATGTGATCAAGAGGAAGATGGATGATGATAAATCATCAAACAAAGCTGAGCTACTTGATTTTTTGAGACAGAAGTGGAATAAAGTCACCTAACAGCAATGTGAAAGACTGGTGGAGAGCAGCCAAGACACTTGCAAGCTGTAATTGAAAAATCAGGGTTATTCCACCAAATATTGATTTCTGAACTCTTGCTAAGTTAAGACAGTGTTGTTTA
This sequence comes from Bombina bombina, assembly GCF_027579735.1. Taxonomy (NCBI): domain Eukaryota; kingdom Metazoa; phylum Chordata; class Amphibia; order Anura; family Bombinatoridae; genus Bombina; species Bombina bombina. Next base: position 63,564,630 of record NC_069505.1, on the reverse strand, counting down.
TAAATACGAATACACATTTATTTTCTTTGCATTATTTGAGGTCGGAAAACAGTCTGCATCTTTTTTGTTATTGCTTTTTTGACCAGTTGTCATTTTCTGCAAATAAATGCTCTAAATGACAATATTTGTATTTGGAATTTGGAAAAATGTTGCCAGTAGTTTATAGAATAAACTAGAATGCTCACCCTGCAGCATGCGTAACTCATAAGTGTCCAGGAAAACATGGCCGAGGTGGTAACCCTAGGTCCATACGTCTAGGGGGTAGTTTGCATACTTACCTCTATCAAAATTGCGGTTCTTGTGCTGCTCCGTTGTCCACTATGTCCATGCTGCTTGAAACTCGTGCGTTGTGTCCTTCCAATGTCAACGCCTGGATAGTGATGCGCCGCAGGAGATAGAAGAGGGGGCTGTATATGCGTCAATCCGAAGGCAGTTCTAAAGCGCATGCGGGCCACCATGATGTTTCTTCCTAGGTAGGGTCAACATAATGAGTATTATAATGGGTTCGAATGAAAAGAAATGTTAAAGAAGTATTGATTCATAACATATAAAGTAGATTTAAAGGGACATAAAACCCAACTTTTTCTTTCATGATTTAGCTACAACATACAAATTTAAACTTTACAATTTACGTCTGTTATCCAATTTGATTTGATTTCTTGTTATCCATGGTAGAAAAGCAGGCAGGCTAGTTTAGGAGTATGCATGTGCATGGCAGAAGATATGCAACAATGTTATACATTAGCAAGAGCACTAGATGGCAGCAGATTTATAACAATGTTATACATTAGCAAGAGCACTAGATGGCAGCAGATTTATAACAATGTTATACATTAGCAAGAGCACTAGATGGCAGCAGATTTATAACAATGTTAAACATTAGCAAGAGCACTAGATGGCAGCAGATTTATAACAATGTTATACATTAGCAAGAGCACTAGATGGCAGCAGATTTATAACAATGTTATACATTAACAAGAGCACTAGATGGCAGCAGTTTTATAACAATGTTATACATTAGCAATAGCACTAGATGGCAGCAGATTTATAACAATGTTATACATTAGCAAGAGCACTAGATGGCAGCAGTTTTATAACAATGTTATACATTAGCAAGAGCACTAGATGGCAGCAGATTTATAACAATGTTATACATTAGCAAGAGCACTAGATGGCAGCAGTTTTATAACAATGTTATACATTAGCAAGAGCACTAGATGGCAGCAGTTTTATAACAATGTTATACATTAGCAAGAGCACCAGATGGCAGCAAATTTATAACAATGTTATACATTAGCAAGAGCACTAGATGGCAGCAGATTTATAACAATGTTATACATTAGCAAGAGCACTAGATGGCAGCAGATTTATAACAATGTTATACATTAGCAAGAGCACTAGATGGCAGCAGATTTATAACAATGTTATACATTAGCAAGAGCACTAGATGGCAGCAGATTTATAACAATGTTATACATTACCAAGAGCACTAGATGGCAGCAGTTTTATAACAATGTTATACATTAGCAAGAGCACTAGATGGCAGCAGATTTATAACAATGTTATACATTAGCAAGAGCACTAGATGGCAGCGTTTTATAACAATGTTATACATTAGCAAGAGCACTAGATGGCAGCAGATTTATAACAATGTTATACATTAGCAAGGGCACTAGATGGCAGCAGATTTATAACAATGTTATACATTAACAAGAGCACTAGATGGCAGCAGATTTATAACAATGTTATACATTAACAAGAGCACTAGATGGCAGCAGATTTATAACAATGTTATACATTAGTATAAGCACTAGATGACAGCAGATTTATAACAATGTTATACATTAGCAAGAGCACTAGATGACAGCAGATTAATAACAATGTTATACATTAGCGAGAGCACTAGATGGCAACAGATTTATAACAATGTTATACATTAACAAGAGCACTAGATGGCAGCAGATTTATAACAATGTTATACATTAACAAGAGCACTAGATGGCAGCAGATTTATAACAATGTTATACATTAGTATAAGCACTAGATGACAGCAGATTTATAACAATGTTATACATTAGCAAGAGCACTAGATGGCAGCAGATTAATAACAATGTTATACATTAGCGAGAGCACTAGATGGCAACAGATTTATAACAATGTTATACATTAGCAAGAGCACTAGATGGCAGCAGATTTATAACAATGTTATACATTAGCAAGAGCACTAGATGGCAGCAGATTTATAACAATGCTATACATTAGCGAGAGCAACTAGATGGCAGCAGATTTATAACAATGCTATACATTAGCGAGAGCACTAGATGGCAGCAGATTTATAACAATGTTATACATTTACAAGAGCACTAGATGGCAGCAGATTTATAACAATGTTATACATTTACAAGAGCACTAGATGGCAGCAGATTTATAACAATGTTATACATTAGCAAGAGCACTAGATGGCAGCAGATTTATAACAATGTTATACATTTACAAGAGCACTAGATGGCAGCAGATTTATAACAATGTTATACATTAACAAGAGCACTAGATGGCAGCAGATTTATAACAATGTGATACATTGACAAGAGCACTAGATGGCAGCAGATTTATAACAATGTTATACATTAGCAAGAGCACTAGATGGCAGCAGATTTATAACAATGTTATACATTAGCAAGAGCACTAGATGGCAGCAGTTTTATAACAATGTTATACATTAGTAAGAACACTAGATGGCAGCAGATTTATAACAATGTTATACATTAGCTAGAGCACTAGATGGCAGCACCATTTACTGTCATGTAGTGCTTCATACATGCACACTACCTATCGAGACATCTCTTCTACAAAGTAAATTTGTTAATAGAAGTAAATTCAAAACTTTTTTAAAATTGTATTCTCTCTCTAAATCATAAAAATTAATTCTGGGTTTCATATCCCTTTATATGAGATTTAATAAAAAATAAAAAAGGCATCCTATCCCTTTAAGTTTAATTTTGACTTTACTGGCTACTTATGTGCCCAATAAATTATACTTTGAACATGAAATGAAATGCTAGTAATGTGGAAAAACAATAAATATTGCAACACTTTAGGAAACAAACTTGTAATATGGTTTGTAATTGTAATATATTTGTCTGTCTTTTTTATTAGAGTGAAGTAGTCATGTTGAATAGAATGAGAGGGTTCACAGACAACAGTGAGGGGGCTCACTGTGTGTGTTTGGAGCATTCTATATGTGTGGTCTGAGTTTCTCACTTAAAGGGACAAAAAAACAAACAAATATTGTTTTCATTATTCAAATAGATTACATAATTTTAAACAACTTTATAAATATATTTATATTATTTGATTTGCTTTGTACTCTTGGTATCCCTTGTTGAAGGAGCAGCAATGCGCTACTGGGAGTTAGCTGAACACATTAGGTAAGCCAATGACAAGAGGCATATATGTGCAGCCACCAATCAGCAGATAGCTCTACTTTGCTGCCCTTGAGCCTACCTAGGTATTCATCTCAATGAAAGATAACAAGTAAATTAGATAATAGAAGTAAATTGGAAACTTGTCTAAAATTGCATGCTTTATCTGAATAATAAAATACAAATTTGGGGTTTCATGTCCCTTTAAAGGTACATAAATACAGTAATCTAAATCACTTGAAAGTGATGCAGTACAACTGTAAAAAGCTGACAAGAAAATATCACCTAAAGATCTCTATGCAAAAAAGGAAGATATATTAACATTTATCCTTTTCTAGTCAGCTTTTTATAGTTGCATCACTTTCAAGTATTTCAGCATTTGGGTGTCATGTCCCATTAACCCTCACGCATGTACTCATAAGGTTGTCATTTTTATATTTTTCTTTCATTTTTTCTTTTACTTTTTCAAACTTTTATTTTTGTGCATATAGTAAAAAGACTGTTTTATAAAAGGAGTATTTTTTGTACATATAGTAAAAACATAATTTATGTAAGAACTTACCTGATAAATTCATTTCTTTCATGTTAGCAAGAGTCCATGAGCTAGTGACGTATGGGATATACATTCCTACCAGGAGGGGCAAAGTTTCCCAAACCTCAAAATGCCTATAAATACACCCCTCACCACACCCACAATTCAGTTTAACGAATAGCCAAGAAGTGGGGTGATAAAAAAGTGCGAAAGCATATAAAATAAGGAATTGGAATAATTGTGCTTTATACAAAAATCATAACCACCACAAAAAAAGGGCGGGCCTCATGGACTCTTGCTAATATGAAAGAAATGAATTTATCAGGTAAGTTCTTACATAAATTATGTTTTCTTTCATGTAATTAGCAAGAGTCCATGAGCTAGTGACGTATGGGATAATGATTACCCAAGATGTGGATCTTTCCACACAAGAGTCACTAGAGAGGGAGGGATAAAATAAAGACAGCCAATTCCTGCTGAAAATAATCCACACCCAAAATAAAGTTTAATGAAAAACATAAGCAGAAGATTCAAACTGAAACCGCTGCCTGAAGTACTTTTCTACCAAAAACTGCTTCAGAAGAAGAAAATACATCAAAATGGTAGAATTTAGTAAAAGTATGCAAAGAGGACCAAGTTGCTGCTTTGCAAATCTGATCAACAGAAGCTTCATTCCTAAACGCCCAGGAAGTAGAAACTGACCTAGTAGAATGAGCTGTAATCCTTTGAGGCGGAGTTTTACCCGACTCAACATAGGCATGATGAATTAAAGATTTCAACCAAGATGCCAAAGAAATGGCAGAAGCTTTCTGGCCTTTTCTAGAACCGGAAAAGATAACAAATAGACTAGAAGTCTTTCGGAAAGACTTAGTAGCTTCAACATAATATTTCAAAGCTCTAACAACATCCAAAGAATGCAACGATTTCTCCTTAGAATTCTTAGGATTAGGACATAATGAAGGAACCACAATTTCTCTACTAATGTTGTTGGAATTCACAACTTTAGGTAAAAATTCAAAAGAAGTTCGCAACACCGCCTTATCCTGATGAAAAATCAGAAAAGGAGACTCACAAGAAAGAGCAGATAATTCAGAAACTCTTCTGGCAGAAGAGATGGCCAAAAGGAACACAACTTTCCAAGAAAGTAATTTAATGTCCAATGAATGCATAGGTTCAAACGGAGGAGCTTGAAGAGCTCCCAGAACCAAATTCAAACTCCAAGGAGGAGAAATTGACTTAATGACAGGTTTTATACGAACCAAAGCTTGTACAAAACAATGAATATCAGGAAGAATAGCAATCTTTCTGTGAAAAAGAACAGAAAGAGCAGAGATTTGTCCTTTCAAGGAACTTGCGGACAAACCCTTATCTAAACCATCCTGAAGAAACTGTAAAATTCTCGGTATTCTAAAAGAATGCCAAGAAAAATGATGAGAAAGACACCAAGAAATATAAGTCTTCCAAACTCTATAATATATCTCTCTAGATACAGATTTACGAGCCTGTAACATAGTATTAATCACAGAGTCAGAGAATCCTCTTTGACCAAGAATCAAGCGTTCAATCTCCATACCTTTAAATTTAAGGATTTCAGATCCTGATGGAAAAAAGGACCTTGTGACAGAAGGTCTGGTCTTAACGGAAGAGTCCACGGTTAGCAAGAGGCCATCCGGACAAGATCCGCATACCAAAACCTGTGAGGCCATGCCGGAGCTACCAGCAGAACAAACGAGCATTCCTTCAGAATCTTGGAGATTACTCTTGGAAGAAGAACTAGAGGCGGAAAGATATAAGCAGGATGATACTTCCAAGGAAGTGATAATGCATCCACTGCCTCCGCCTGAGGATCCCGGGATCTGGACAGATACCTGGGAAGTTTCTTGTTTAGATGAGACGCCATCAGATCTATTTCTGGAAGTTCCCACATTTGAACAATCTGAAGAAAAACCTCTGGGTGAAGAGACCATTCGCCCGGATGCAACGTTTGGCGACTGAGATAATCCGCTTCCCAATTGTCTATACCTGGGATATGAACCGCAGAGATTAGACAGGAGCTGGATTCCGCCCAAACCAAAATTTGAGATACTTCTTTCATAGCCAGAGGACTGTGAGTCCCTCCTTGATGATTGATGTATGCCACAGTTGTGACATTGTCTGTCTGAAAACAAATGAACGATTCTCTCTTCAGAAGAGGCCAAAACTGAAGAGCTCTGAAAATTGCACGGAGTTCCAAAATATTGATCGGTAATCTCACCTCCTGAGATTCCCAAACTCCTTGTGCCGTCAGAGATCCCCACACAGCTCCCCAACCTGTGAGACTTGCATCTGTTGAAATTACAGTCCATGTCGGAAGCACAAAAGAAGCCCCCTGAATTAAACGATGGTGATCTGTCCACCACGTTAGAGAGTGTCGAACAATCGGTTTTAAAGATATTAATTGAGATATCTTTGTGTAATCCTTGCACCATTGATTCAGCATACAGAGCTGAAGAGGTCGCATGTGAAAACGAGCAAAGGGGATCGCGTCCGATGCAGCAGTCATAAGACCTAGAATTTCCATGCATAAGGCTACCGAAGGGAATGATTGTGTCTGAAGGTTTCGACAAGCTGAAATCAATTTTAGACGTCTCTTGACTGTTAAAGACAGAGTCATGGACACTGAATCTATCTGGAAACCCAGAAAGGTTACCCTTGTCTGAGGAATCAATGAACTTTTTGGTAAATTGATCCTCCAACCATGATCTTGAAGAAACAACACAAGTCGATTCATATGAGATTCTGCTAAATGTAAAGACTGAGCAAGTACCAAGATATCGTCCAAATAAGGAAATACCACAATACCCTGTTCTCTGATTACAGACAGAAGGGCACCGAGAACCTTTGTAAAAATTCTTGGAGCTGTAGCTAGGCCAAACGGCAGAGCCACAAACTGGTAATGCTTGTCCAGAAAAGAGAATCTCAGGAACTGATAATGATCTGGATGAATCGGAACATGCAGATATGCATCCTGTAAATCTATTGTGGACATATAATGCCCTTGCTGAACAAAAGGCAAGATAGTCCTTACAGTTACCATCTTGAACGTTGGTATCCTTACATAACGATTCAATATTTTTAGATCCAGAACTGGTCTGAAGGAATTCTCCTTCTTTGGTACAATGAAGAGATTTGAATAAAACCCCATCCCCTGTTCCGGAACTGGAACTGGCATAATTACTCCAGCCAACTCTAGATCTGAAACACAATTCAGAAATGCTTGAGCTTTCACTGGATTTACTGGGACACGGGAAAGAAAAAATCTCTTTGCAGGAGGTCTCATCTTGAAACCAATTCTGTACCCTTCTGAAACAATGTTCTGAATCCAAAGATTGTGAACAGAATTGATCCAAATTTCTTTGAAAAAACGTAACCTGCCCCCTACCAGCTGAGCTGGAATGAGGGCCGCACCTTCATGTGGACTTAGAAGCAGGCTTTGCCTTTCTAGCAGGCTTGGATTTATTCCAGACTGGAGATGGTTTCCAAACTGAAACTGCTCCTGAGGATGAAGGATTAGGCTTTTGTTCTTTGTTGAAATGAAAGGAACGAAAACGATTATTAACCCTGTTTTTACCCTTAGATTTTTTATCCTGTTTTAAAAAAGTTCCTTCCCCACCAGTAACAGTTGAGATAATAGAATCCAACTGAGAACCAAATAATTTGTTACCCTGGAAAGAAAAGGAAAGTAGAGTTGATTTAGAAGCCATATCAGCATTCCAAGTCTTAAGCCATAAAGCTCTTCTAGCTAAAATAGCTAGAGACATAAACCTGACATCAACTCTGATAATATCAAAAATGGCATCACAGATAAAATTATTAGCATGCTGAAGAAGAATAATAATATCATGAGAATCATGATCTGTTACTTGTTGCGCTAAAGTTTCCAACCAAAAAGTTGAAGCTGCAGCAACATCAGCCAATGATATAGCAGGTCTAAGAAGATTACCTGAACACAGATAAGCTTTTCTTAGAAAGGATTCAATTTTCCTATCGAAAGGATCCTTAAACGAAGTACCATCTGACGTAGGAATAGTAGTACGTTTAGCAAGGGTAGAAATAGCCCCATCAACTTTAGGGATTTTGTCCCAAAATTCTAATCTGTCAGACGGCACAGGATATAATTGCTTAAAACGTTTAGAAGGAGTAAATGAATTACCCAATTTATCCCATTCTTTGGAAATTACTTCAGAAATAGCATTAGGAACAGGAAAAACTTCTGGAATAACCACAGGAGATTTAAATACCTTATCTAAACGTTTAGAATTAGTATCAAGAGGACCAGAATCCTCTATTTCTAAAGCAATTAGTACTTCTTTAAGTAAAGAACGAATAAATTCCATTTTAAATAAATATGAAGATTTATCAGCATCAATCTCTGAGACAGAATCCTCTGAACCAGAGGAGTCATCAGAATCAGAATGATGATGTTCATTTAAAAATTCATCTGTAGGGAGAGAAGTTTTAAAAGATTTTTTACGTTTACTAGAAGGAGAAATAACAGACATAGCCTTCTTTATGGATTCAGAAACAAAATCTCTTATGTTATCAGGAACATTCTGCACCTTAGATGTTGAAGGAACTGCAACAGGCAATGGTACTTTACTAAAGGAAATATTATCTGCATTAACAAGTTTGTCATGACAATTAATACAAACAACAGCCGGAGGAATAGCTACCAAAAGTTTACAGCAGATACACTTAGCTTTGGTAGATCCAGCACTAGACAGCGATTTTCCTGTAGTATCTTCTGACTCAGATGCAACGTGAGACATCTTGCAATATGTAAGAGAAAAAACAACATATAAAGCAAAATTGATCAAATTCCTTAAATGACAGTTTCAGGAATGGGAAAAAATGCCAAAGAACAAGCTTCTAGCAACCAGAAGCAATGAAAAAAATGAGACTGAAATAATGTGGAGACAAAGCGACGCCCATATTTTTTAGCGCCAAATCAGATGCCCACATTATTTGGCGCCTAAATGCTTTTGGCGCCAAAAATGACGCCACATCCGGAACGCCGACATTTTTGGCGCAAAATAACGTCAAAAAATGACGCAACTTCCGGCGACACGTATGACGCCGGAAACGGAAAATAATTTTTTGCGCCAAAAAAGTCCGCGCCAAGAATGACGCAATAAAATGAAGCATTTTCAGCCCCCGCGAGCCTAACAGCCCACAGGGAAAAAAAGAGTCAAATTTTTGAAGGTAAGAAAAAAATGATTAATTCAAGTGCATTATCCCAAATATGAAACTGACTGTCTGAAAAATAAGGAATGTTGAACATTCTGAGTCAAGGCAAATAAATGTTTGAATACATATATTTAGAACTTTATAAACAAAGTGCCCAACCATAGCTTAGAGTGTCACAGAAAATAAGATTTACTTACCCCAGGACACTCATCTACATGTTTGTAGAAAGCCAAACCAGTACTGAAACGAGAATCAGCAGAGGTAATGGTATATATAAGAGTATATCGTCGATCTGAAAAGGGAGGTAAGAGATGAATCTCTACGACCGATAACAGAGAACCTATGAAATAGACCCCGTAGAAGGAGATCACTGCATTCAAATAGGCAATACTCTCCTCACATCCCTCTGACATTCACTGCACGCTGAGAGGAAAACCGGGCTCCAACTTGCTGCGGAGCGCATATCAACGTAGAATCTAGCACAAACTTACTTCACCACCTCCATCGGAGGCAAAGTTTGTAAAACTGAATTGTGGGTGTGGTGAGGGGTGTATTTATAGGCATTTTGAGGTTTGGGAAACTTTGCCCCTCCTGGTAGGAATGTATATCCCATACGTCACTAGCTCATGGACTCTTGCTAATTACATGAAAGAAAGCACTGTTTTATAAAGGGAGTATTTTTGTGCATATAGTAAAAACACTGTTTTATAAAGGGAGTATTTTTGTGCATATAATAAAAAGATTATTTTATAAAGAGAGTATTTTTTGTGCATATGGTAAAAAGACTGTTTTATAAAGGGAGTATTTTTGTGCATAAAGTAAAAAGACTGTTTCTCTTGTTAAGTGTATCCAGTCCACGGATCATCCATTACTTGTGGGATATTCTCCTTCCCAACAGGAAGTTGCAAGAGGATCACCCACAGCAGAGCTGCTATATAGCTCCTCCCCTCACTGCCATATCCAGTCATTCTCTTGCAACTCTCAACTAAGATGGAGGTCGTAAGAGGACTGTGGTGTTTTATACTTAGTTTATTTCTTCAATCAAAAGTTTGTTATTTTTAAATTTTACCGGAGTGTACTGTTTATCTCAGGCAGTATTTAGAAGAAGAATCTGCCTGTGTTTTCTATGATCTTAGCAGAAGTAACTAAGATCCTTTGCTGTTCTCACATATTCTGAGGAGTGAGGTAACTTCAGAGGGGGAATAGCGTGCAGGTTTTCCTGCAATAAAGTATGTGCAGTTAAAATATTTTTCTAGGGATGGAATTTGCTAGAAAATGCTTCTGATACCGAAGTAATGTAAGTAAAGCCTTAAATGCAGTGATAGAAACTGGTATCAGGCTTATTAATAGAGATACATACTCTTATAAAAGTGTATTTTAAAACGTTTGCTGGCATGTTTAATCGTTTTTTACATATGTTTGGTGATAAAACTTATTGGGGCCTAGTTTTTTCCACATGGCTGGCTTGAATTTTGCCTAGAAACAGTTCCCTGGGGCTTCCCACTGTTGTAATATGAGTGGGAGGGGCCTATTTTGGCGTTTTTTTGCACAGCAAAAATTACAGACACAGACATCCAGCTTCTTCCTGCATGATCCAGAACTTCTCTGAAGGGCTCAAAAGGCTTCAAAAGTCGTATTGAGGGAGGTAAAAAGCCACAGTAGAGCTGAGGCAGTTGTTGTGACTGTTTAAAAAACGTTTTTGTCATTTGTTATTCCGTTTTTGGTATTAAGGGGTTAATCATCCATTTGCAAGTGGGTGCAACGCTCTGCTAACTTATTACACTGTAAAAATTTCGTTAGTGTAACTGCATTTTTTCACTGTTATTTCAAAATTTGGGAAAATTTGTGTTTCTTAAAGGCGCAGTAACGTTTTTTTTTTTTGCTTGTAAACTTGTTTTAAAGTGTTTTCCAAGCTTGCTAGTCTCATTGCTAGTCTGTTTAAACATGTCTGACACAGAGGAACCTACTTGTTCATTATGTTTGAAAGCCATGGTGGAGCCCCATAGGAGAATGTGTACTAAATGTATTGATTTCACCTTAAACAGTAAAGATCAGTCTTTATCTATAAAATAATTATCACCAGAGGGTTCTGTCGAGGGGGAAGTTATGCCGACTAACTCTCCCCACGTGTCAGACCCTTCGCCTCCCGCTCAGGGGACACACGCTAATATGGCGCCAATTACATCAGGGACGCCCATATCGATTACCTTGCAGGACATGGCTGCAATCATGAATAATACCCTGTCAGAGGTATTATCTAGATTGCCTGAATTAAGAGGCAAGCACGATAGCTCTGGGGTTAGGAGAGATACAGAGCGCGCAAATGCTGTTAGAGCCATGTCTGATACTGCGTCACAGTATGCAGAACATGAGGACGGAGAGCTTCAGTCTGTGGGTGACATCTCTGACTCGGGGAAACCTGATTCAGAGATTTCTAATTTTAAATTTAAGCTTGAGAACCTCCGTGTATTGCTTGAGGAGGTATTAGCTGCTCTGAATGACTGTAACACAGTTGCAATTCCAGAGAAATTGTGTAGGCTGGATAGATACTATGCGGTGCCGGTGTGTACTGACGTTTTTCCTATACCTAAAAGGCTTACAGAAATTATTAGCAAGGAGTGGGATAGACCCGGTGTGCCCTTTTCCCCACCTCCTATATTTAGAAAAATGTTTCCAATAGACGCCACTACACGGGACTTATGGCAAACGGTCCCTAAGGTGGAGGGAGCAGTTTCTACTTTAGCAAAGCGTACCACTATCCCGGTTGAGGACAGTTGTGCTTTTTCAGATCCAATGGATAAAAAATTGGAGGGTTACCTTAAGAAAATGTTTATTCAACAAGGTTTTATTTTACAGCCCCTTGCATGCATTGCGCCTGTCACTGCTGCAGCGGCATTCTGGTTTGAGGCCCTGGAAGAGGCCATTCAGACAGCTCCATTGAATGAAATTATTGACAAGCTTAGAATGCTTAAGCTAGCTAACTCACTTGTTTCTGATGCCATTGTTCATTTGACTAAACTAACGGCTAAGAATTCCGGATTCGCCATCCAGGCGCGTAGGGCGCTATGGCTTAAATCCTGGTCAGCTGGCGTGACTTCAAAGTCTAAATTACTCAACATTCCTTTCAAGGGGCAGACAATATTCGGGCCTGGCTTGAAGGAAATTATTGCTGACATTACTGGAGGCAAGGGTCATACCCTTCCTCAGGACAGGGCCAAATCAAAGGCCAAACAGTCTAATTTTCGTGCCTTTTGAAATTTCAAGGCAGGAGCAGCATCAACTTCCTCCGCTTCAAAACAAGAGGGAACTGTTGCTCATTCCAGACAGGCCTGGAAACCTAACCAGTCCTGGAACAAGGGCAAGCAGGCCAGGAAGCCTGCTGCTGCCCCCAAGACAGCATGAAGGAACAGCCCCCTATCCGGAAACGGATCTAGTGGGGGGCAGACTTTCTCTCTTCGCCCAGGCGTGGGCAAGAGATGTTCAGGATCCCTGGGCATTGGAGATATTCAATGCTCTTCTAGCTTGGCCTCAGTTAGCAACACTGAGGTTCATCAGATTTCAGTCGGACAACATCACGACTGTGGCTTACATCAACCATCAAGGGGGAACCAGGAGTTCCCTAGCGATGTTAGAAGTCTCAAAGATAATTCGCTGGGCAGAGTCTCACTCTTGCCACCTGTCAGCGATCCACATCCCAGGCGTAGAGAACTGGGAGGCGGATTTTCTAAGTCGTCAGACTTTTCATCCAGGGGAGTGGGAACTCCATCCGGAGGTGTTTGCTCAACTGGTCCATCGTTGGGGCAAACCAGAACTGGATCTCATGGCGTCTCGCCAGAACGCCAAGCTTCCTTGTTACGGATCCAGGTCCAGGGACCCGGGAGCAACGCTGATAGATGCTCTAGCAGCTCCTTGGTTCTTCAACCTGGCCTATGTGTTTCCACCGTTTCCTCTGCTCCCTCGACTGATTGCCAAAATCAAACAGGAGAGAGCATCGGTGATTCTGATAGCGCCTGCGTGGCCACGCAGGACCTGGTATGCAGACCTAGTGGACATGTCATCTCTTCCACCATGGACTCTGCCTCTGAGGCAGGACCTTCTAATACAAGGTCCTTTCAATCATCCAAATCTACTTTCTCTGAGACTGACTGCATGGAGATTGAACGCTTGATTCTATCAGGGCGTGGCTTCTCCGAGTCAGTCATTGATACCTTAATACAGGCTCGGAAGCCTGTCACCAGGAAAATCTACCATAAGATATGGCGTAAATATCTTTATTGGTGTGAATCCAAGAGTTACTCATGGAGTAAGGTTAGGATTCCTAGGATATTGTCCATTCTCCAAGAGGGTTTGGACAAAGGCTTATCAGCTAGTTCTTTAAAAGGACAGATCTCTGCTCTGTCTATTCTTTTGCACGAGCGTCTGGCAGAAGTTCCAGACGTCCAGGCATTTTGTCAGGCTTTGGTTAGGATTAAGCTTGTATTTAAAACTGTTGCTCCCCCGTGGAGCTTAAACTTGGTTCTTAAAGTTCTTCAGGGAGTTCCGTTTGAACCCCTTCATTCCATTGATATTAAACTTTTATCTTGGAAAGTTCTGTTTTTGATGGCTATTTCCTCGGCTCGAAGAGTCTCTGAGTTATCTGCCTTATATTGTGATTCTCCTTATCTGATTTTTCATTCAAACAAGGTAGTTCTGCGTACCAAACCTGGGTTTTTACCTAAGGTGGTTTCTAACAGGAATATCAATCAAGAGATTGTTGTTCCATCATTGTGTCCTAATCCTTCTTCAAAGAAGGAACGTCTTTTGCATAATCTGGACGTAGTCCGTGCCTTGAAGTTTTACTTACAGGCTACTAAAGATTTTCGTCAAACATCTGCCCTGTTTGTCGTTTACTCTGGACAGAGGAGAGGTCAAAAAGCTTCGGCAACCTCTCTCTCCTTTTGGCTTCGGAGCATAATACGCTTAGCCTATGAGACTGCTGGACAGCAGCCCCCTGAAAGGATTACAGCTCATTCTACTAGAGCTGTGGCTTCCACCTGGGCCTTTAAAAATGAGGCCTCTGTTGAACATATTTGCAAGGCTGCGACTTGGTCTTCGCTTCACACCTTTTCAAAATTTTACAAATTTGACACTTTTGCTTCTTCGAAGGCTGTTTTTGGGAGAAAGGTTCTACAGGCAGTGGTTCCTTCCGTTTAAGTTCCTGCCTTGTCCCTCCCATCATCCGTGTACTTTAGCTTTGGTATTGGTATCCAACAAGTAATGGATGATCCGTGGACTGGATACACTTAACAAGAGAAAACATAATTTATGCTTACCTGATAAATGTATTTCTCTTGCAGTGTATCCAGTCCACGGCCCGCCCTGTCCTTTTAAGGCAGGTCTAAATTTTAATTAAACTACAGTCACCACTGCACCCTATGGTTTCTCCTTTCTCGTCTTGTTTCGGTCGAATGACTGGATATGGCAGTGAGGGGAGGAGCTATATAGCAGCTCTGCTGTGGGTGATCCTCTTGCAACTTCCTGTTGGGAAGGAGAATATCCCACAAGTAATGGATGGTCCGTGGACTGGATACACTACAAGAGAAATAAATTTATCAGGTAAGCATAAATTATGTTTTTATAAAGGGAGTATTTTTTGTGCATATAGTAAAAACAGTCTTTTTACTATATGCACAAAAAATACTCCCTTTATAAAACAATCTTTTTACTATATGCACAAAAAATACTCCCTTTATAAAAGACTGTTTTTTATAAAAGGAGTATTTTTTGTGCATATAGTAAAAGCACTGTTTTAAAAAGGGAGTATTTTTGTGCATATAGTAAAAACACTGTTTTATAAAGGGAGTATTTTTGTGCATATAGTAAAAGCACTGTTTTATAAAGGGAGTATTTTTGTGCATATAGTATTTTTGTGCATATAGTAAAAAGATTATTTTATAAAGAGAGTATTTTTGTGCATATAGTAAAAAGACTATTTTATAAAGGGAGTATTTTCTCCAACATTGGTGTGTCCGGTCCATGGCGTCATCCTTACTTGTGGGATATTCTCTTCCCCAACAGGAAATGGCAAAGAGTCCCAGCAAAGCTGGCCATATAGTCCCTCCTAGGCTCCGCCCACCCCAGTCATTCTCTTTGCCGTTGCACAGGCAACATCTCCACGGAGATGGTTAAGAGTTTTTTTGGTGTTTAAATGTAGTTTTTATTCTTCTATCAAGTGTTTGTTATTTTAAAATAGTGCTGGTATGTACTATTTACTCTGAAACAGAAAAGGATGAAGATTTCTGTTTGTGAGAGGAAGATGATTTTAGCAGACAGTAACTAAAATCGATTGCTGTTTCCACATAGGACTGTTGAGATGAAGTAACTTCAGTTGGGGGAAACAGTTAGCAGACTTTTCTGCTTAAGGTATGACTAGCCATATTTCTAACAAGACCATGTAATGCTGGAAGGCTGTCATTTCCCCTCATGGGGACCGGTAAGCCATTTTCTTAGTCAAACAAAAAGAATAAAGGGCTTATTATGGGCTAAAAAACTGGTAGACATTTTTATGGGCTAAATCGATTACTTTATTTGGGCATTTTATTCAGATTTAGGCTGCCAATTTGCATTTATAAACTTGGGGAACGTTTATTAAACGGCAGGCACTGTGTTAGACACCTTTTCCAGTCAGGGGGCCTTCCTAGTTATAGACTGAGCCTCATTTTCGCGCCATTACTGCGCAGTTGTTTTTTGAGAGCAGGGCATGCAGATGCATGTGTGAGGATCTAAAAATTGCTGGAAAAGCTTCTAGAAGGCGTCAATTGGTATCGTATTCCCCTCTGGGCTTGGTTGGGTCTCAGCAAAGACTATAGCTGGGACTGTATAGGGGTTAAATTGATAAACGGCTCCGGTTCCGTTATTTTAAGGGTTAAAGCTCTGAAATTTGGTGTGCAATACTATTAATGCTTTAAGACACAGTGGTGAAATTTTGGTAATTTTTGAACAATTCCTTCATACTTTTTCACATATTCAGTAATAAAGTGTTTTCTGTTTAAAATTTAAAGAGACAGTAACGGTTTTGTTTTAAAACGTTTTTTTTGTGCTTTGTTGACAAGTTTAAGCCTGTTTAACATGTCTGTACCTTCAGATAAGCTATGTTCTATATGTATGAAAGCCAATGTGTCTCCCCATTTAAATTTATGTGATAATTGTGCCATAGCGTCCAAACAAAGTAAGGACAGTACTGCCACAGATAATGAAATTGCCCAAGATGATTCCTCAGATGAGGGGAGTAAACATGATACTACATCATCTCCTACTGTGTCTACCCCAGTTTTGCCCACGCAGGAGGCCCCTAGTACATCTAGTGCGCCAATGCTTATTACCATGCAACAATTAACGGCTGTAATGGATAACTCCATAGCAAATATTTTATCCAAAATGCCTACTTATCAGAGAAAGTGCGATTGCTCTGTTTTAAACACTGAAGAGCAAGAGGGCGCTGATGATAATTGTTCTGTCATACCCTCACACCAATCTGAAGGGGCCATGAGGGAGGTTTTGTCAGATGGAGAAATCTCAGATTCAGGAAAAATTTCTCATCAAGCTGAACCTGATGTTGTGACATTTAAATTTAAATTAGAACATCTCCGCGCACTGCTTAAGGAGGTGTTATCTACTCTGGATGATTGTGACAACTTGGTCATTCCAGAGAAATTATGCAAGATGGACAAGTTCCTAGAGGTTCCGGTGCACCCCGACGCTTTTCCTATACCCAAGCGGGTGGCGGACATAGTAAATAAGGAGTGGGAAAAGCCCGGCATACCTTTTGTTCCCCCCCCCCCTATATTTAAGAAATTATTTCCTATGGTCGACCCCAGAAAGGACTTATGGCAGACAGTCCCTAAGGTCGAGGGGGCAGTTTCTACTCTAAACAAACGCACTACTATTCCTATCGAAGATAGTTGTGCTTTCAAAGATCCTATGGATAAAAAATTGGAAGGTTTGCTTAAAAAGATTTTTGTACAGCAAGGTTACCTTCTACAACCAATTTCGTGCATTGTTCCTGTCACTACAGCAGCGTGGTTCTGGTTCGAGGAACTAGAAAAGTCGCTCAGTAGAGAGACTCCATATGAGGAGGTTATGGACAGAGTTCACGCACTCAAATTGGCTAACTCTTTTATTTTAGATGCCGCTTTGCAATTAGCTAGATTAGCGGCGAAAAATTCAGGGTTTGCTATCGTGGCGCGCAGAGTGCTTTGGCTAAAGTCTTGGTCAGCGGATGTGTCATCCAAGCCAAAATTGCTTAACATCCCTTTCAAAGGTAAAACTCTATTTGGACCAGAATTGAAAGAGATTATTTCAGACATCACTGGGGGAAAGGGCCACGCCCTTCCTCAAGATAGGTCTTTTAAGGCTAAAAATAAGTCTAATTTTCGTCCCTTTCGCAATTTCAGGAACGGACCGACCTCTAATTCTGCATCCTCTAAGCAAGAGGGTAATGCCTCACAACCCAAACCAGCCTGGAAACCGATGCAAGGCTGGAACAAGGGTAAGCAGGCCAAGAAGCCTGCCACTGCTAACAAAACAGCATGAAGGAGTAGCCCCCGATCCGGGACCGGATCTAGTGGGGGGCAGACTCTCTCTCTTTGCTCAGGCTTGGGCAAGAGATGTTCAGGGTCCCTGGGCGCTAGAAATAGTTTCTCAAGGTTATCTCCTGGAATTCAAGGAACTACCCCCAA
This sequence comes from Bombina bombina, assembly GCF_027579735.1. Taxonomy (NCBI): domain Eukaryota; kingdom Metazoa; phylum Chordata; class Amphibia; order Anura; family Bombinatoridae; genus Bombina; species Bombina bombina. Next base: position 63,546,733 of record NC_069505.1, on the reverse strand, counting down.
GGGGAAGGTTCCACATGTCTCACTTATCCTCAAACCAAATAAAGAGACAGGCATTCTTACATTGTGTAGAAGACCTGTTAAAGATGGGAGTGATACACCCAGTTCCAATAAAGGAACAAGGAATGGGATTTTATTCCAATCTGTTCGTAGTTCCCAAAAAAGAGGGAACTTTCAGACCAATTTTGGATTTGAAGATCCTAAACAAATTTCTCAGGGTACCATCGTTCAAGATGGAAACCATTCGAACGATTCTACCCACTATCCAGGAAAGTCAATTTATGAATACCGTGGATCTAAAGGATGCGTACCTACATATTACTATCCACAAAGAACATCATCAGTTCCTAAGGTTCGCTTTTCTGGACAAGCATTACCAGTTTGTGGCCCTCCCATTCGGGTTAGCCACTGCTCCAAGGATTTTCACAAAGGTGCTAGGGTCCCTTCTAGCAGTTCTAAGACCGAGGGGCATTGCAGTAGGACTTACTTGGACGACATTCTAATAAAAGCGTCGTCCCTGTCAAAAGCAAAGGCTCATACGGACATCGTTCTAGCCTTTCTCAGATCACACGGATGGAAGGTGAACATAGAAAAAAGTTCTCTGTCTCCGTCAACAAGAGTTCCCTTCTTGGGAACAATAATAGATTCCTTAGAAATTAGGATTTTTCTGACAGAGGTCAGAAAATCAAAACTTCTAAGCTCTTGTCAAGTGCTTCATTCTGTTCCTCGTCCTTCCATAGCGCAGTGCATGGAAGTAGTAGGGTTGATGGTTGCAACAATGGACATAGTTCCTTTTGCACAAATTCATCTAAGACCATTACAACTGTGCATGCTCAAACAGTGGAATGGGGATTATACAGACTTGTCTCCAATGATTCAAGTAGATCAAAAGACCAGAGATTCACTCCGTTGGTGGCTGACCCTGGACCATCTGTCCCAGGGAATGAGCTTCCGCAGACCAGAGTGGGTCATTGTCACGACCGACGCCAGTCTAGTGGGCTGGGGCGCGGTCTGGGAATCCCTGAAAGCTCAGGGTCTATGGTCTCGGGAAGAGTCTCTTCTCCCGATAAACATTCTGGAACTGAGAGCGATATTCAATGCTCTCAGAGCTTGGCCTCAACTAGCAAAGGCCAGATTCATAAGGTTCCAATCAGACAACATGACGACCGTTGCATATATCAATCATCAGGGGGGAACAAGGAGTTCCCTGGCGATGAAAGAAGTGACCAAAATAATTCAATGGGCGGAGGATCACTCCTGCCACCTGTCTGCGATCCACATCCCAGGAGTGGAAAACTGGGAGGCGGATTTTCTGAGTCATCAGACATTCCATCCGGGGGAGTGGGAACTCCATCCGGAGATCTTTGCCCAAATAACTCAATTATGGGGCATTCCAGACATGGATCTGATGGCGTCTCGTCAGAACTTCAAGGTTCCTTGCTACGGGTCCAGATCCAGGGATCCCAAGGCGACTCTAGTAGATGCACTAGTAGCACCTTGGACCTTCAACCTAGCTTATGTATTTCCACCGTTTCCTCTCATTCCCAGGCTGGTAGCCAGGATCAATCAGGAGAGGGCCTCGGTGATCTTGATAGCTCCTGCGTGGCCACGCAGGACTTGGTATGCAGACCTGGTGAATATGTCATCGGCTCCACCATGGAAGCTACCTTTGAGACAGGACCTTCTTGTTCAGGGTCCATTCGAACATCCAAATCTGGTTTCCCTCCAGCTGACGGCTTGGAGATTGAACGCTTGATTCTATCGAAGCGTGGGTTTTCAGATTCTGTGATAGATACTCTGGTTCAGGCCAGAAAACCGGTAACTAGAAAAATTTACCATAAAATATGGAAAAAATATATCTTTGGAGAAAGGATTATCTGCAAGTTCTCTAAAGGGACAGATCTCTGCGTTATCTGTCTTACTACACAAGAGACTGGCAGCTGTTCCAGATGTTCAAGCATTTGTTCAGGCTCTGGTTAGGATCAAGCCTGTTTACAGACCTTTGACTCCTCCCTGGAGTCTAAATCTAGTTCTTTCAGTTCTTCAAGGGGTTCCGTTTGAACCTTTACATTCCATAGATATTAAGTTACTATCTTGGAAAGTTTTGTTTTTGGTTGCAATTTCTTCTGCTAGAAGAGTTTCAGAGTTATCTGCTCTGCAGTGTTCTCCGCCCTATCTGGTGTTCCATGCAGATAAGGTGGTTTTGTGTACTAAGCCTGGTTTTCTTCCTAAGGTTGTTTCTAACAAAAATATTAACCAGGAGATAGTTGTACCTTCTTTGTGTCCGAATCCAGTTTCAAAGAAGGAACGTTTGTTACACAATTTGGACGTAGTCCGTGCTCTAAAATTCTATTTAGAGGCTACAAAAGATTTCAGACAAACATCTTCCTTGTTTGTTGTTTATTCTGGTAAAAGGAGAGGTCAAAAAGCGACTTCTACCTCTCTTTCCTTTTGGCTTAAAAGCATCATCCGATTGGCTTATGAGACTGCCGGACGGCAGCCTCCTGAAAGAATCACAGCTCACTCCACTAGGGCTGTGGCTTCCACATGGGCCTTCAAGATTGAGGCTTCTGTTGACCAGATATGTAGGGCAGCGACTTGGTCTTCACTGCACACTTTTGCCAAATTTTACAAATTTGATACTTTTGCTTCTTCGGAGGCTATTTTTGGGAGAAAGGTTTTGCAAGCTGTGGTGCCTTCCGTTTAGGTAACCTGATTTGCTCCCTCCCTTCATCCGTGTCCTAAAGCTTTGGTATTGGTTCCCACAAGTAAGGATGACGCCGTGGACCGGACACACCAATGTTGGAGAAAACAGAATTTATGCTTACCTGATAAATTACTTTCTCCAACGGTGTGTCCGGTCCACGGCCCGCCCTGGTTTTTTAATCAGGTCTGATTAATTATTTTCTCTAACTACAGTCACCACGGTACCATATGGTTTCTCCTATATATATTTCCTCCTGTCCGTCGGTCGAATGACTGGGGTGGGCGGAGCCTAGGAGGGATCATGTGACCAGCTTTGCTGGGACTCTTTGCCATTTCCTGTTGGGGAAGAGAATATCCCACAAGTAAGGATGACGCCGTGGACCGGACACACCGTTGGAGAAAGTAATTTATCAGGTAAGCATAAATTCTGTTTTTTGTGCATATGGTAAAAAAAATGTTTTATAAAGGGAGTATTTTTGTACATATAGTAAAAACACTGTTTTATAAAGGGAGTATTTTTTGTGCATATAGTAAAAACAGTCTTTTTTCACAAAGTTGCAATTTCTTTAAGTTTACACAAATTTATAGGCTAAGAAAACTCTGGACTATTCTATAAAAGTAATGCATTGCTTTAAACAAATCACATGCTCCAATTTGTTAGAGCATTTAATTATAAGATTATTAACCCTGCACTAATTTAGTGTTTAACACCTGCAAAGGGGTTAAATACAAAGTAGACATACTGCTTGAAACCCGCAGAGCACTGCAGGTCCCAAGCGGAATCTGTCACTGATCAAATTTGAGCTGTGCGACTAACAATGCTGATTGGATCAGCAGTGATTTCTGCTTAGGACCAGCAGTTCTCTGCGATTTCCAAGTGGTATTTCGACTGTGTGTATAACTGCTTTGCAGGAGTTAAACACAAAAGTGCAGGGTCGAAAGTCTGAAAATGATATGATCTAACCAATTTGACCTTGCAAATGTTTTTACTTTTATGGTCCTTTAATCGTTAGTGAATTAAATTAATCTACAAATCAGACCAGATTTAATAAAACTCATTCGTGAATGGAAGATCTCTCGAAAAATAACCAGCAACAAAGCTCAACAAATATCACAAATTAAAAATTGCATAATTCATAAAGTTTTGCACCTGCCCCTTATCAAAGCTGCAAATTTATCTGCATTATAATTAATTGAGCTCCATCTATCATGCAAATGTTAACTTCTCGCTGCATAGAACGAGTTCCACTATCAAGTATCATAAAATACCTTCAAAACATGAAATAAATGGTGCGAAAATACTCCCTTTAGTGCTTTTACTATATGCACAAAAATATTCTCTTTATAAAACAGTGCTTTTACTATATGCACAATAAATACTCCCTTTATAAAACAGTATTTTTACTATATGCACAAAAATACTCTCTTTATAAAACAGTGTTTTTACTATATGCACAAAAAATACTCTCTTTATAAAACAGTGTTTTTACTATATGCACAAAAAATACTCTCTTTATAAAACAGTGTTTTTACTATATGCACAATAAATACTCCCTTTATAAAACAGTATTTTTACTATATGCACAAAAATACTCTCTTTATAAAACAGTCTTTTTACTATATGCACAAAAAATACTCCCTTTATAAAAGACTGTCTTATAAAGGGAGTATTTTTGTGCATATAGTAAAAACACTGTTTTATAAAGAGAGTATTTTTTGTGCATATAGTAAAAGCACTGTTTTATAAAGGGAGTATTTTTTGTGCATATAGTAAAAGCACTGTTTTATAAAGGAGTATTTTTGTGCATATAGTAAAAGCACTAAAGGGAGTATTTTCGCACCATTTATTTCATGTTTTGAAGGTATTTTATGATACTTGATAGTGGAACTCGTTCTATGCTGCGAGAAGTTAACATTTGCATGATAGATGGAGCTCAATTAATTATAATGCAGATAAATTTGCAGCTTTGATAAGGGGCAGGTGCAAAACTTTATGAATTATGCAATTTTTAATTTGTGATATTTGTTGAGCTTTGTTGCTGGTTATTTTTCGAGAGATCTTCCATTCACGAATGAGTTTTATTAAATCTGGTCTGATTTGTAGATTAATTTAATTCACTAACGATTAAAGGACCATAAAAGTAAAAACATTTGCAAGGTCAAATTGGTTAGATCATATCATTTTCAGACTTTCGACCCTGCACTTTTGTGTTTAACTCCTGCAAAGCAGTTATACACACAGTCGAAATACCACTCGGAAATCGCAGAGAACTGCTGGTCCTAAGCAGAAATCACTGCTGATCCAATCAGCATTGTTAGTCGCACAGCTCAAATTTGATCAGTGACAGATTCCGCTTGGGACCTGCAGTGCTCTGCGGGTTTCAAGCAGTATGTCTACTTTGTATTTAACCCCTTTGCAGGTGTTAAACACAAAATTAGTGCAGGGTTAATAATCTTATAATTAAATACTCTAACAAATTGGAGCATGTGATTTGTTTAAAGCAATGCATTACTTTTATAGAATAGTCCAGAGTTTTCTTAGCCTATAAATTTGTGTAAACTTAAAGAAATTGCAACTTTGTGAAAAAAGACTGTTTTTACTATATGCACAAAAAATACTCCCTTTATAAAACAGTCTTTTTACTTTATGCACAAAAATACTCCCTTTATAAAACATTTTTTTTACTATATGTACAAAAATACTCCCTTTATAAAACATTTTTTTTACCATATGCACAAAAAATACTCCCTTTATAAAATAGTCTTTTTACTATATGCACAAAAATACTCTCTTTATAAAATAATCTTTTTACTATATGCACAAAAAATACTCCCTTTATAAAACAGTACTTTTACTATATGCACAAAAAATACTCCCTTTATAAAACAGTCTTTTATAAAGGGAGTATTTTTTGTGCATATAGTAAAAAGATTGTTTTATAAAGGGAGTATTTTTTGTGCATATAGTAAAAACACTGTTTTATAAAGAGAGTATTTTTGTGCATATAGTAAAAATACTGTTTTATAAAGGGAGTATTTATTGTGCATATAGTAAAAGCACTGTTTTATAAAGAGAATATTTTTGTGCATATAGTAAAAGCACTAAAGGGAGTATTTTCGCACCATTTATTTCATGTTTTGAAGGTATTTTATGATACTTGATAGTGGAACTCGTTCTATGCAGCGAGAAGTTAACATTTGCATGATAGATGGAGCTCAATTAATTATAATGCAGATAAATTTGCAGCTTTGATAAGGGGCAGGTGCAAAACTTTATGAATTATGCAATTTTTAATTTGTGATATTTGTTGAGCTTTGTTGCTGGTTATTTTTCGAGAGATCTTCCATTCACGAATGAGTTTTATTAAATCTGGTCTGATTTGTAGATTAATTTAATTCACTAACGATTAAAGGACCATAAAAGTAAAAACATTTGCAAGGTCAAATTGGTTAGATCATATCATTTTCAGACTTTCGACCCTGCACTTTTGTGTTTAACTCCTGCAAAGCAGTTATACACACAGTCGAAATACCACTCGGAAATCGCAGAGAACTGCTGGTCCTAAGCAGAAATCACTGCTGATCCAATCAGCATTGTTAGTCGCACAGCTCAAATTTGATCAGTGACAGATTCCGCTTGGGACCTGCAGTGCTCTGCGGGTTTCAAGCAGTATGTCTACTTTGTATTTAACCCCTTTGCAGGTGTTAAACACAAAATTAGTGCAGGGTTAATAATCTTATAATTAAATACTCTAACAAATTGGAGCATGTGATTTGTTTAAAGCAATGCATTACTTTTATAGAATAGTCCAGAGTTTTCTTAGCCTATAAATTTGTGTAAACTTAAAGAAATTGCAACTTTGTGAAAAAAGACTGTTTTTACTATATGCACAAAAAATACTCCCTTTATAAAACAGTCTTTTTACTTTATGCACAAAAATACTCCCTTTATAAAACATTTTTTTTACTATATGTACAAAAATACTCCCTTTATAAAACATTTTTTTTACCATATGCACAAAAAATACTCCCTTTATAAAATAGTCTTTTTACTATATGCACAAAAATACTCTCTTTATAAAATAATCTTTTTACTATATGCACAAAAAATACTCCCTTTATAAAACAGTGCTTTTACTATATGCACAAAAAATACTCCCTTTATAAAACAGTCTTTTATAAAGGGAGTATTTTTTGTGCATATAGTAAAAAGATTGTTTTATAAAGGGAGTATTTTTTGTGCATATAGTAAAAAGACTGTTTTTACTATATGTACAAAAATACTCCCTTTATAAAACAGTCTTTTTACTATATGCACAAAAAATACTCCCTTTATAAAACAGTGTTTTACCATATGCACAAAAAATACTCTCTTTATAAAATAATCTTTTTACTATATGCACAAAAATACTCCCTTTATAAAACAGTGTTTTTACTATATGCACAAAAAATACTCCCTTTATAAAACAGTGCTTTTACTATATGCACAAAAAATACTCCCTTTATAAAACAGTCTTTTATAAAGGGAGTATTTTTTGTGCATATAGTAAAAAGATTGTTTTATAAAGGGAGTATTTTTTGTGCATATAGTAAAAAAAAGATTTCTTAGACTTGTTGACTTGTTCATAACTTATTGTCCAAAGTTGCTTTATAACTCCAAACTGAATAGTTAGGCTTCAACTAATCTACTGTGAGATTATTCATTGTGAGTACCTATCTGGGGGTTAGACTTAAAGGGACAGTATACACTAATTTTTATATAACTGCATGTAATAGACACTACTATAAAGAATAAGATGCACAGATACTGATATAAAAATACAGTATAAAACTGTTTAAAAACTTACTTAGAAGTGCTTAGTTTAGCTCTGTTGAAAAGGTAGCTGGAAAGCCCACTGCAAGTGGGAAATAAGATACTCCCCCCTCCCCCTTCTTTTGCATATGAAAAGACCCTTTACACAAACAGGAGCAAGCTGGAGTAGGTAGCTGACGGTATTCACATAATTTGGTTAGGAATCTGAAAATCAGAGCAATGTTATTTAAAAATAAGCAAAACTATACATTTAAAAAAAACCAAAAAACTTTATGGGCCATATAAATAGATCATCTACAAAACATTTATGCAAAGAAAAAATGAGTGTATAATGTCCCTTTAAGCTTTTTTTTTGGGGGGGGGGGGGGGTTAATGGGCCTTTGAAAAATAGCTGAATGCCCTTTTAAGGACAATGCCCATACAAATACCCCTTTTTGGGGGCAATGGGTAGTTTAGGATTTTTTAGTGTTAGTTTTTTTTTATTTTGGGGTTTGGTGGTGGGGGGTTTTACTGTTAGAGGGGGGACTTAGTATGTTTAAGGTAAAAGAGCTGTTTAACTTAGGGCAATGCCCTAAAAAAGGACTGCTGGTAGTTTAGCATTAGTTTAGGGGGTGTTTATATTTTGGGAGGATTTTTTATTTTCATAGGCATTAGGTTTAATTTTTTATTTTTGTAATTTTAGATTAATTTAATCTTAGTTTTTCTATTTTTAAATAATGTTAGTTTTTTTATTTTAATTGTTTGTAGCTTAATATTTTTTAATTTAGGTAATCAGCATTGTTTTAGGGGGTGTTAGGTTAGTGGATTTAGTAATTTAATTAGTTATTTGTGCTGTGTTGGTTTGGCAGATTGGGGGATTAAGGGTTAATAATTTTATTAGCATTATTGCGTTGTGTGGGTTTGGCGGATTAGGGGTTAAGGGCAGATTTGGGGGTTAAGATGTTTTAATAGGTAATTTGCAATGTTGGTTAATGGCAGATTAGGGGCGAATAGTTTTAATCGGGACTTTGCAATGTGGGTGAATGGTGCATTAGGGGTTAATACATTTATTAGGTACTTTTCGATGTTGGGGTTGGCGGATTTAGGGGTTAATACTTTTATTAGGTAGATCGCGATGTGGGTGAATGGCGGGTTAGGGGTTGATACGTTTATTATTAGTTCTGATGTAGGTTTCATGGCGGATATAGGGGTTTTGGGAGGCGGGTTAGACTTTTACAGGAGATTTGACATTTTTTCTGGTGACTCCAGAAATTTGTATTTACGCTCATTTCTGGACATCGCTAGTTTATCCGACTTACAGCACTTTATGAACTGCCTGCACCGTATATGTGATCCACTGATGTGCGAGGTAAAATTACGGGCGGCGCGGTTTTCAGCATTTACGCTGAAGCTTGCACCGCATATGTAATCTCAGCCCAGATTTGTCATTTTTCTCATGGACTTCTAAAAACGTAAGGTTTGCACGGATTGAAACAAGTTTACAACTGCTGAAGAAAGTAAAGTGAAAGATTTTATTAAGAGCTTGATGCTGATCATTTAATGCCATAAAGGGCACCTCTGGCATGCGAGGATGTGTTTGTCATTCTTGTTGCATTCGGAAAACAATATTTCTTCTCACAGTTTTTGCAAATTGCAGCTTTGCTCTCAGCAGAAATTGCACTGTGGAAATGTTTCCAAACTCTAGATGTGTTGGTCTCACCATTATACTGAGAGGAGGAAAAAAACAATTTACTGGCAAGACTATAGGTAAATATTATGCTGTAATGGGGGAGAACATTAGTAGGAATCATTTAGATAAAGGTTATAAAGATAAACTAATATGTCAGACAAATGTAACATCTTCTGTCATTTAAGGCCTGAGAGGACAAACTATCATCTACTGCTGGGTTCTTCAAACTTTATTTCCCAAGACCCAGTGCCATGGTACCACTTACCTCCGTGACCCTATTTATATGCTTGGTGTGAAAATTTCTAAAGTAATATACAACAAGATAGCTGCAATTTTTTGCAAAGTGACTAAAATGTGTGTGTACTTTTTATACCTGATTGTAGTTAAACTCAAAAGTGTTGTAAAAGGTAATAGCACACCCACACTCTCATTCAACACACACAAACACACACCACACACTCTCATACAACACACACACACACTATTATACAGTGCACACACTCTCAAACAACACACACAAACACACACAAACTATTATACTGCGCACACACTCTCATACAACACACATACACTCTCATGCAACACACACACTCTCATACAACACAAACTCATATAACAAACACACACCACACACTCCCATAAACACACTATCCTACAACACACACATACACGCACTCATACAACACACACACTCTCATACAACACACACAAACTATTATATTGCGCACACACTCTCATACAACACACACAAACACACACACTCTCATACAAAACACACACTCATACAACACACACACTCTCATACAACAAACACACACACACTATTATACAGCACACACACATGACAAACACTCTCATACAACACAAACACAAACTCATATAACAAACACACACACCACACACTATCATACATTACACACACTTTCCAACAACATACACATACACACACACTCTTACAACAAACACTATTATACAGCGCACACACATGACAAACACTCTCATACAACACAAACTTATATAACACACTCACCACACAGTCTCATACATTAGACACACTCTCCTACAACACATACAAATACACACACCACACACACAATTATACAGAGCACACACATGACAAACACGCTCATACAGCACAAACACGAACTCATATAACAAACACACACACCACACACTCTCATACATTACACACAAACACACACACCACACACACTATTATACAGCACACACACGGGAAAAAAACACTCTCATACAACACAAACTCATATAACAAACACAAACTCATATAACAAACACACACACCACACATTCTCATACAACACAGACTCAAAAACTTTAAAGTTAGTCACTGAGCTGCTGTATAATATAATCACTGAGCTGCTGTATAATATAGTCACTGAGCTGCTGTATGATATAGTCACTGAGCTGCTGTATAATATAGTCACTGAGCTGCTGTATAATATAATCACTGAGCTGTTGTATAATATAGTCACTGAGCTGCTGTATAATATAGTCACTGAGCTGCTGTATGATATAGTCACTGAGCTGTTGTATGATATAGTCACTGAGCTGCTGTATAATATAGTCACTGAGCTGCTGTATAATATAGTCACTGAGCTGCTGTATAATATAATCACTGAGCTGCTGTATAATATAGTCACTGAGCTGTTGTATAATATAGTCACTGAGCTGCTGTATGATATAGTAACTGAGCTGCTGTATAATATAGTCACTGAGTTGCTGTATAATATAGTCACTGAGCTGCTGTATAATATAGTCACTGAGCTGTTGTATAATATAGTCACTGAGCTGCTGTATGATATAGTCACTGAGCTGCTGTATAATATAGTCACTGAGCTGTTGTATAATATAGTCACTGAGCTGCTGTATAATATAGTCACTGAGCTGCTGTATAATATAGTCACTGAGCTGCTGTATAATATAGTCACTGAGCTGCTGTATAATATAGTCACTGAGCTGTTGTATAATATAGTCACTGAGCTGTTGTATAATATAGTCACTGAGCTGCTGTATAATATAGTCACTGAGCTGCTGTATAATATAGTCACTGAGCTGCTGTATAATATAGTCACTGAGCTGCTGTATAATATAATCACTGAGCTGCTGTATAATATAGTCACTGAGCTGCTGTATAATATAGTCACTGAGCTGCTGTATGATATAGTCACTGAGCTGCTGTATAATATAGTCACTGAGCTGCTGTATAATATAGTCACTGAGCTGCTGTATAATATAATCACTGAGCTGCTGTATAATATAGTCACTGAGCTGCTGTATAATATAGTCACTGAGCTGCTGTATGATATAGTCACTGAGCTGCTGTATGATATAGTCACTGAGCTGCTGTATAATATAGTCACTGAGCTGCTGTATGATATAGTCACTGAGCTGCTGTATGATATAGTCACTGAGCTGCTGTATGATATAGTCACTGAGCTGTAGTATAATATAGTCACTGAGCTACTGTATAATATAGTCACTGAGCTGCTGTATAATATAGTCACTGAGCTGTTGTATAATATAGTCACTGAGCTGCTGAATGATATAGTCACTGAGCTGCTGTATAATATAGTTACTGAGCTGCTGTATAATATAGTCACTGAGCTGCTGTATGATATAGTCACTGAGCTGTTGTATAATATAGTCACTGAGCTGCTGTATGATATAGTCACTGAGCTGCTGTATAATATAGTCACTGAGCTGCTGTATGATATAGTCACTGAGCTGTTGTATGATATAGTCACTGAGCTGCTGTATGATATAGTCACTGAGCTGCTGTATGATATAGTCACTGAGCTGCTGTATGATATAGTCACTGAGCTGCTGTATAATATAGTCACTGAGCTGCTGTATAATATAGTCACTGAGCTGCTGTATAATATAGTCACTGAGCTGCTGTATGATATAATCACTGAGCTGTTGTATAATATAGTCACTGAGCTGCTGTATGATATAGTCACTGAGCTGCTGTATAATATAGTCACTGAGCTGTTGTATGATATAGTCACTGAGCTGCTGTATAATATAGTCACTGAGCTGCTGTATAATATAGTCACTGAGCTGCTGTATGATATAGTCACTGAGCTGCTGTATGATATAGTCACTGAGCTGCTGTATGATATAGTCACTGAGCTGCTGTATAATATAGTCACTGAGCTGCTGTATAATATAGTCACTGAGCTGCTGTATGATATAGTCACTGAGCTGCTGTATAATATAGTCACTGAGCTACTGTATGATATAGTCACTGAGCTGCTGTATGATATAGTCACTGAGCTGCTGTATAATATAGTCACTGAGCTGCTGTATGATATAGTCACTGAGCTGCTGTATAATAAAGTCACTGAGCTGCTGTATGATATAGTCACTGAGCTGCTGTATGATATAGTCACTGAGCTGCTGTATAATATAGTCACTGAGCTGCTGTATGATATAGTCACTGAGCTGCTGTATGATATAGTCACTGAGCTGCTGTATGATATAGTCACTGAGCTGCTGTATGATATAGTCACTGAGCTGCTGTATGATATAGTCACTGAGCTGCTGTATAATATAGTCACTGAGCTGCTGTATAATATAGTCACTGAGCTGCTGTATGATATAGTCACTGAGCTGCTGTATGATATAGTCACTGAGCTGCTGTATAATATAGTCACTGAGCTGCTGTATAATATAATCACTGAGCTGCTGTATAATATAGTCACTGAGCTGCTGTATAATATAGTCACTGAGCTGTTGTATAATATAGTCACTGAGCTACTGTATAATATAGTCACTGAGCTGCTGTATAATATAGTCACTGAGCTGCTGTATAATATAGTCACTGATTTGCTGTATAATATAGTCACTGAGCTGTTGTATAATATAGTCACTGAGCTGTTGTATAATATAGTCACTGAGCTGTTGTATAATATAGTCACTGAGCTGTTGTGTTATATAGTCACTGAGCTGCTGTATAATATAGTCACTGAGCTGCTGTATAATATAATCACTGAGCTGCTGTATAATATAATCACTGAGCTGCTGTATAATATAGTCACTGAGCTGCTGTATAATATAGTTACTGAGCTGCTGTATGATATAGTCACTGAGCTGCTGTATAATATAGTCACTGATTTGCTGTATGATATAGTCACTGAGCTGTTGTATAATATAGTCACTGAGCTGTTGTATAATATAGTCACTGAGCTGTTGTGTTATATAGTCACTGAGCTGCTGTATAATATAGTCACTGAGCTGCTGTATAATATAGTCACTGAGCTGCTGTATTATATAGTCACTGAGTTGCTGTATAATATAGTCACTAAGCTGCTGTATAATATAGTAACTGAGCTGCTGTATAATATAATCACTGAGCTGCTGTATAATATAGTCACTGAGCTGCTGTATAATATAGTCACTGAGCTGCTGTATGATATAGTCACTGAGCTGCTGTATAATATAGTCACTGAGCTGCTGTATAATATAGTCACTGAGCTGCTGTATAATATAGTCACTGAGCTGGTGTATAATATAGTCACTGAGCTGCTGTATGATATAGTCACTGAGCTGCTGTATAATAGTCACTGAGCTGCTGTATAATATAGTCACTGAGCTGCTGTATGATATAGTAACTGAGCTGTTGTATAATATAGTCACTGAGCTGTTGTATAATATAGTCACTGAGCTGTTGTATAATATAGTCACTGAGCTGCTGTATAATATAGTCACTGAGCTGCTGTATAATATAGTCACTGAGCTGCTGTATAATATAGTCACTGAGCTGCTGTATAATATAGTCACTGAGCTGCTGTATAATATAGTCACTGAGCTGCTGTATAATATAGTCACTGAGCTGCTGTATTACATAGTCACTGAGCTGCTGTATAATATAGTCACTGAGCTGCTGTATAATATAGTCACTGAGCTGCTGTATAATATAGTCACTGATCTACTGTATAATATAGTCACTGAGCTGCTGTATGATATAGTCACTGAGCTGCTGTATAATATATTCACTGAGCTGCTGTATGATATAGTCACTGAGCTGCTGTATAATATAGTCACTGAGCTGCTGTATGATATAGTCACTGAGCTGCTGTATAATATAGTCACACAGGAATTTGAATGTATTGCATGGGGGTCTAGTCATGTATACACCCGGTCCAGAGAATAACACAGCAGTAGGGATGTACAGTATTGTTAGGGGCCTAAAGCGCATTACAGGGCAGGATTTATGGAAAGGAAAAAAATGATAATGTAAACTTAAGAAGACATAGATGGATCCTGACAGAGTGGGAGGAATAAGTATGAGGTGAATAATGAGGGGAACGAGAGGATGAAGTGTAGAAATAATGATTATTAGGAGCTGTAATAGAACAAAAATAAACAGAAGTGAATAATAATGTGAGAGATATTGTATATTATATCATATTTAAAGACCATTAGCTGATGATTTGATTGGATTTGGATTTGAACATATATATATAGTAAATATTATGTAGGTGAGAGATCATTAGTGACTATACACACTAAGAGGTTATATAAGAGGTTATATAAATATGTTTTTTATAATAATGTTACAATATATATATACAGCAAGATTACAAGTCGTGCATAATGAGTTTTCCGTGCATGAAACAGTCTTTTCACAATCAATTTTCATTGTGAAGCATCTTTATTTTAAAAGCTGGAATGTAAATCTTAGCAGCCAGCCCATTTTAGGTTCAGCACCATGGATAGCGCTTGCTTATTGGAGGCTTACATTTACCCACCAATAAGCAAGCATAACCCAAGTTCTCAACCAAAAATGGGCTGGCTTCTATCCATCACATTCCTGCTTTTTAAATAAAGATAGCAAGACAACGAAGAAAAATTGATAATAGGAGTAAATTAGAAAGTTGCTTAAAATTGCATGCTCTATCTGAAATAAAAAAAATGGTTTTAGTGTCCTTTTAATGTCTAAACCGTTGGCAGAAAAGTGAGTACACCCCTAAGTTAAAATGTCCAAATTGGGTCCAAAGTGTCAATATTTTGTGTGGCCACAATTATTTTCCAGCACTGCCTTAACCCTCTTGGGCATGGAATTCACCAGAGCTTCACCGGTTGCCACTGGAGTCCTCTTTCACCACTCCATGACGACATCACGGAGCTGGTGGATGTTAGAAATCTTGCGCTCCTCCACCTTCTGTTTGAGGATGCCCCACAGATGCTCAATAGGGTTTAGGTCTGGAGACATGCTTGGCCAGTCCATTACCTTTACCCTCATCTTCTTTAGCAAAGCAGTGGTCGTCTTGGAGGTGTGTTTGGGGTCATTATTATTATGTTGGAATACTGCCCTGCGGCCCAGTCTCTGAAGGGAGGGGATCATGCTCTGCTTCAGTATGTCACAGTACATGTTGGCATTCATGGTTCCCTCAATGAACTGTAGCTCCCCAGTTCCGGCAGCACTCATGCAGTCCCAGACCATGACACTACCACCACCATGCTTGACTGTAGGCATGACACATTTTTCTTTGTACTCCTCACCTGTTTGCCGCCACACACGCTTGACACCGTCTGAACCAAATAAGTTTATCTTGGTCTCATTGGACCACAGGACATGGTTCCAGTAATCCATGTCCTTAATCTGCTTGTCTTCAGAAAACTGTTTGCAGGCTTTCTTGTGCATCATCTTTAGAAGAGGCTTCCTTCTGGGGCGACAGCCATTTGATGCAGTGTGTGGTGTATGGTCTGAGCACTGAGAGGCTGACCCCCCACCCCAATTTGGACATTTCCTATTAGGGGTGTACTCACTTTTGTTGCCAATGGTTTAGACATTGATGGCTGTGTGTTGAGTAATTTTGAGGGGACAGCAAATTTACACTGTTATACAGGCTGTACACTCACTACTTTACATTGTAGCAAAGTGTCATTTCTTCAGTGTTGTCACATGAAAAGATATAATAAAATATGTACAAAAATGTGAGGGGTGTACTTACTTTTCTTAGATACTGTGTGTGTATGTATAAATATATATTAATGTGTATACAGTATGTGTATATTTGTCTGTAAATACATATATAAACACATATAAATACATATGTACACATGTACAGTATTTGTATATCTCAATGTTAAAGTACTATGGTAGATCTCCTATCTTTGAACCCGTAACTTTTGTGTGCAATTTTTTTAAATAATTTTTATTAGAAAGTGTTATTAGTGTAACTGTACTTTGTTATGTATTGTTGATGTCTTTTGTGACACTTTTTATTTTCAGAAAATGGTTAACTACAGCTCTGTGATCACAGTAAGGATTCTAGCTCAATTTCGCTCAACTTATAATATAAGCATAATTTAAATGGAGTGCAAAACCATCACTAAAACCATTGCAAAATCGTTTGCACTCCACTTTATTTAATTTAGCCCTCAATGTTCTAGATACTTCCCAAGTAAATAAAATCATATGGTAATCAGTCTTCCAGCTATCAAATGCTGTATCTATGTGAAATCTCATAATCTTGTTACTAAATAACATAAACAGCTTATTATTAAAGGGATATAAAAGTCAATATTGTACAGCACCAGCATGATAGTCCGTGCTGATTGTGCTGTGACTTTCTCGCTAAAGAAACTACAGTGAGATGAAGCTCACTTGTCTTTGCACCTGCATTAGATGGGTAATTAGATAAACGAGAACATTTAACTGAACAAAAAAACACAAAGTATAATGTCATAGATATATAAATAGATAGAAACAGCACTTGCCAATAATCTATCTATCTATCTATCTATCTATCTATCTATCTATCTATCTATCTATCTATCTATCTATCTGTCTGTTTTTCTATCTATCCTGTCTGTCTATTTTTCTATCTGTGTGTCTGTCTGTCTATACATCTGTCTATCTACCTATCTCTATGTCTGTTTGTCTATCTATGTGCCTGTCTGTCTATCTGTCCATCCGTCCTTCTATCTATCTATCTATCTATCTATCTATCTATCTATCTATCTATCTATCTATCTATCTATCCATACACAACTTCTTTTATTGAGTAGTGCCGTATGTTTATTATATGCATTAAAAGCTCCCTGTATTGTAATACAGGTGCCACACAGTGTACTGTACATGTAACAAAACTATCAATTTCAACTTATCTTTTTAAAGGGACAGTATACACTCATTTTCATATAACTGCATGTAATAGACACTACTATAAAGAATAATATGCACAGATAATGATATAAAAATCCAGTATAAAACTGTTTAAAAACTTACTTAGAAGCTGTCAGTTTGGCTCTGTTGAAAAGGTAGCTGGAAAGCCCACTGCAAGTGACAAATAAGACACTCCCCCCCCTCCCCCTTCTTTTGCATATGAAAAGACCCTTTACACAAACAGGAGCAAGCTGGAGTAGGTAGTCGAGCGTATTCACATAAAACTTTGGGGCTTGGTTAGGAGTCTGAAAATCAGAGCAATGTTATTTAAAAATAAGCAAAACTATACATTAATTTAAAAAAAAAACTTTATGGGCTATATAAATAGATTATCTACAAAACATTTATGCAAAGAAAAAATGAGTGTATAATGTCCCTTTAAGCCTCAAGTAGAACAATATTAAAGGGACACTAAACCCATTTTTTTTCTTTCATGATTCATATAGAGCATGCAATTTTAAGCAACTTTCTAATTTACTCCTACTACCTGTTTTTTTCCGTTCTCTTGCTATCTTTATTTAAAAAGCAGGAATTTAAAGCTTAGGAGCCAGTCCATTTTAGGTTCAGCACCCTATATAGTGCTTGCTGATTGGTGGTTACATTTAGCAAACCAATAAGCAAGCATAACTCAGGTTCTCAAGCAAAAATGGGCCGTTTAGTGTCCCTTTAAGTTATAGGGATGGGCAGTCAGCAGTTCCCAGTGCTGCTGAATGTAGAAGAAGGTTGACGCTCGTGGCATTTGGCTCTTGACGGAGCTGAATTTCTTCTTGTGAAAGTGCAACCTGATGTATGCAAATCCAGATCTTCCACATTCGACAGCTAACAAGACTGATGAATGCCCACCCCTATTAAATGATATCTGAAAGTGCCTAACGTCTGTATTAGTCAGAGGCGTAACTAGAAACCACAGGGCCCAGGTGCAAGAATCTAAGAAGGGGCCCCCCACCACCCCTCCCCCCTCCAAAAAAAAGTTAATTTAATACATATTTTTTTTTTTTTACATTTAACACAGAAAAAATGTGAATCAGATTACATGTCTGCAAAAGGAGGTACCCTGTGCCCACAGTCTGTGAGATGGTCTGACCCCCTATTACTGTATATATATATAGTGACACTATTTATCAGCCCAGTACTGTATATAGTAAGTTAGTGACACCGTCTGTAATCTGCCGGTGAGATGGCTGGCCTGACCCTACCCACCCAGTACTTTATAAAGTGACCACAGTAGTCAGTGACATGGTCCACCCCCCCCCCATACTGTATATAGTGGTACTGTATAGTGACACTGTTTACCCCATGCCCCCCCCCCCCCCCATGCTGTAGTAACAAGGTCTGTAATTTGCTGGTTCCACAAACATACACAAACACATACATGCATAAATACACACACAGTCACATACATACACACACACACTCCATGCACGCACACATAAACACCAATGGGTAAAACAGAAACACTAACCCTTGTAGTCATGTCACAATCACATGATATCAGTGCAGGCAGTGGTAGGTTAACGTTTTTTATTTAAAAAAAATTATAATATTTTTTTTTTTTTTTTTTTTAAGCTGGGCCCCCACCCTCAGGGGCCCAGTCACACCTGCGACCTCTGCACCCCCTGTAGTTTCGCCCCTGGTATTAGTATAATGTGATAATGTAATCTGTGCATTATGGTCCTGTGCATTACGGTCCTGTGCATTTACGGTCCTGTGCATTTACGGTTCTGTGCAATTACGGTCCTGTGGTCCTCTGCATGTACGTTCATCGCTAGAAATCTATTTGTGTCGTGCCTCAGGATTTCTCTCAGAAGGTGCACCCAGCACTCTGTCTTTCTGTGACACAGTTACAGAGTCGTCAGTACGATTAGCTGTGCTGAGTGATGCCTGGACCCGGGGACACTTACCAAGAATGCAGTGACATAGCCAATCACATCAATCAGAAGCTCCCTCCCCCTTTTCCTACCGTACTCTGCTGTATGGGAGCAAGTCAGGTGTATATGTATATATGTGTGTTATTTATATATTTGTGTGTGTGCATATGTGTGTCATTTATATATATATATATATATATATATATATATATATATATATATATATATATATATATATATACACTGTATATATGTGTGTGTATGTGTTATTTATATATTTGTGTGTATATATGTGTTATTTTATATAATTGTGTGTGTGTAAATGTGTTTTATTTATATATTTGTGTGTGTTTGTGTGTATCT
The DNA here is from genome assembly GCF_027579735.1 of Bombina bombina. NCBI lineage: Eukaryota > Metazoa > Chordata > Amphibia > Anura > Bombinatoridae > Bombina > Bombina bombina. The sequence goes on along the minus strand of NC_069505.1, from coordinate 63,527,120 downwards.
GTGCAGCATACTCATCAGTGTATAGATACTGACATCAGTATAAAGTGCAGCATACTCATTAGTGTATAGATACTCACATCATTATAAAGTACAGCATACTCATTAGTGTATAGATACTCACATCATTAAACTACACAACATACTCATCAGTGTATACATACTCACATCATTATACTGTGCAGCATTCTCATCAGTGTATAGATACTCACATCATTATACAGTGCAGCATACTCATCAGGGTATAGATACTCACATCATTATACTGCGCAGCATACTCATCAGGGTATAGATACTCACATCATTATACTGTTCAGCATTCTCATCAGTGTATAGATACTCACATCATTATACTGTGCAGCATTCTCATCAGTGTATAGATACGCACATCATTATACTGTGCAGCATTCTCATCAGTGTATAGATACTCACATCATTATACTGTGCAGTATTCTCATCAGTGTATAGATACTCACATCATTATACTGTGCAGTATTCTCATCAGTGTATAGATACTCACATTACTATACAGTGTAGCTTACTCATCAGTGTATAGATACTCACATCATTATACAGCACAGCATACTCATCAGTGTATAGATTCTCACATCATTATACAGTGCAGCATACTCATCAGTGTATAGATACTCACATCGTTATACTGCTCAACATACTCATCAGTGTATGGATACTCACATCATTATACAGTGCAGCATAATCATCAGTGTATAGATACTCACATAATTATACAGGTCAGCTTACTCATCAGTGTATAGATACTCACATCATTATACTGTGCAGCATACTGATCAGTGTATAAATACTCACATCATTATACAGGTCAGCTTACTCATCAGTGTATAGATACTCACATCATTATAAAGCACAGCATACTCATCAGTGTATAGTTACTCACATTGTTATACAGTGCAGCATACTCATCCGTGTATAGATACTCACATCAATTTACAGTGCAGCATACTCATCAGTGTATAGATACTAGCATCATTATACTGCTCAGCATACTCATCAGTGAATAGATACTCACATAATTATACAGTGCAGCATACTCATCAGTGTATAGATACTCACATCATTATACAGTGCAGCATACTCATCAGTGTATAGATACACACATCATTATACAGTGCAGCATACTCATCAGTGTATAGATACTCACATCATTATACTGAACAGCATACTCATCAGTGTATAGATACTGTCATTATACAATGCAGCATACTCATCAGTGTATAGATACTGTCATTATACAATGCAGCATACTCATCAGTGTATAAATACTCACATTATACTGTGCACTGCCCATATATGCCTCTTGTCATTTGCTCATTTAATGTGTTTAGTTAGCCCCCAGTAGTGCATTGCTTCAACAAAGGATATCAAGAGAATGGAGTAAATTTAATAATAGCAGTAGATTGAACCTGCAACCTGCCAATTTATTTGTGAATTTAAGCTGCCTCTGTCAGGCTTATATGTGTGTTTCTCAGGCGTATCATAGCCAGTGCCTCACCAGCCTCTGACCTCACTGCACGTCACTGCTGTGCAGCATACTCATCAGTGTATAAATACTGACATCATTATACAGCACAGCATACTCATCAGTGTATAGATACTCACATCATTATACAATGCAGCATACTCATCAGTGTATAGATACTCACATCATTATAAAGCACAGCATACTCATCAGTGTATAGATACTCACATTATACAGTGCAGCATACTGATCAGTGTATAGATACTCTCATTATACAATGCAGCATAGTCATCAGTGTATAAATACTCACATTATACTGTGCACTGCCCATATATGCCTCTTTTCATTGGCTCATTTAATGTGTTTAGTTAGCCCCCAGTAGTGCATTGCTTCAACAAAGGATATCAAGAGAATGGAGTAAATTTAATAATAGCAGTAGATTGAACCTGCAACCTGCCAATTTATTTGTGAACTTAAGCGGCCTCTGTCAGGCTTATATGTGTGTTTCTCAGGTGTATCATAGCCAGTGCCTCACCAGCCTCTGACCTTACTGCAGGTCACTGCTGTGCAGCATACTCATCAGTGTATAAATACTGACATCATTATACAGCACAGCATACTCATCAGTGTATAGATACTCACATCAATTTACAGTGCAGCATAGTCATCAGTGTATAGATACTAGCATCATTATACTGCTCAGCATACTAAGCAGTGTATAGATACTCACATCATTATAAAGCACAGCATACTCATCAGTGTATAGATACTCACATTATACAGTGCAGCATACTGATCAGTGTATAGATAGATACTCACATCATTATACAGTGCAGCATACTGATCAGTGCATAGATACTCACATCATTATACAGTGCTACATACTTATCAGTGTATAGATACATCATTATAAAGTGCATATTCGTCAGTGTATAGATACTCACATCATTATACTGCACAGCATACTCATCAGCATACTCATGAGTGTATAGATACTGACATCATTATACAGCACAGCATACTCAGTGTATAGATACTCACATCATTATACTGTGCAGCATACTCATCAGTGTTTAGATACTCACACATCATTATACAGTGCAGCATAATCATCAGTGTATAGATACTCACATCATTATACTGTGTAACATACTCATCAGAGTATAGTTACATCATTATACTGTACAGCATACACATCATACACATCAGTGTATAGATACTCACATCATTATATGGTGCAGCATACTCATCAGTGTATAGATACTCACATCATTATACAGTGCAACATAGTCATCAGTGTATAGATACTCACATTATTATACTGAACAGCATACTCATCAGTATATAGATACTCACATCATTATACAGTGCAGCATACTCATCAGTGTATAGATACTCACATCATTATACTGTGCAGCATACTGATCAGTGTATAAATACTCACATCATTATACAGGTCAGCTTACTCATCAGTGTATAGATACTCACATCATTATACTGTGCAGCATACTGATCAGTGTATAAATACTCACATTATACAGGTCAGCTTACTCATCAGTGTATAAATACTCACATCATTATAAAGCACAGCATACTCATCAGTGTATAGTTACTCACATCGTTATACAGTGCAGCATACTCATCCGTGTATAGATACTCACATCAATTTACAGTGCAGCATACTCATCAGTGTATAGATACTAGCATCATTATACTGCTCAGCATACTCATCAGTGAATAGATACTCACATAATTATACAGTGCAGCATACTCATCAGTGTATAGATACTCACATCATTATACAGTGCAGCATACTCATCAGTGTATAGATACACACATCATTATACAGTGCAGCATACTCATCAGTGTATAGATACTCACATCATTATACTGAACAGCATACTCATCAGTGTATAGATACTCACATAATTATAAGGCACAGCATACTCATCAGTGTATAGATACTCACATTATACAATGCAGCATAGTCATCAGTATATAAATACTCAAATTATACTGTGCACTGCCCATATATGCCTCTTTTCATTGGCTCATTTAATGTGTTTAGTTAGCCCCCAGTAGTGCATTGCTTCAACAAAGGATATCAAGAGAATGGAGTAAATTTAATAATAGCAGTAGATTGAACCTGCAACCTGCCAATTTATTTGTGAATTTAAGCGGCCTCTGTCAGGCTTATATGTGTGTTTCTCAGGCATATCATAGCCAGTGCCTCACCAGCCTCTGACCTCACTGCAGGTCTCTGCTGTGCAGCATACTCATCAGTGTATAAATACTGACATCATTATACAGCACAGCATACTCATCAGTGTATAGATACTCACATCATTATACAGTACAGCATACTCATCAGTGTATAGATACTCTCATTATACAATGCAGCATACTAATCAGTGTATAGATACTCACATCATTATAAAGCACAGCATACTCATCAGTGTATAGATACTCACATTATACACTGCAGCATACTGATCAGTGTATAGATAGATACTCACATCATTATACAGTGCAGCATACTGATCAGTGTATAGATACTCACGTCATTATAAAGTGCAGCATATTCGTCAGTGTATAGATACTCACATCATTATACTGCACTGCATACTCATGAGTGTATAGATACTGACATCATTATACAGTGCAGCATACTCAGTGTATAGATACATCATTATACTGTGCAGCATACTCATCAGTGTTTAGATACTCACATCATTATACAGTGCAGCATAATCATCAGTGTATAGATACTCACATCATTATACTGTGTAACATACTCATCAGAGTATAGTTACATCATTATACTGTACAGCATAGTCATCAGTGTATAGATACTCACATCATTATACAGTGCAGCATACTCATCAGTGAATAGATACTCACATCATTATACAGTACAGCATACTCATTGTATAGATACATCATTATACTGTGCAGCATACTCATCAGTGTTTAGATACTCACATCATTATACAGTGCAGCATAATCATCAGTGTATAGATACTCACATCATTATACTGTGTAACATACTCATCAGAGTATAGTTACATCATTATACTGTACAGCATAGTCATCAGTGTATAGATACTCACATCATTATACAGTGCAGCATACTCATCAGTGTATAGATACTCACATTATTATACTGAACAGCATACTCATCAGTATATAGATGCTCACATCATTATACAGTGCAGCATACTCATCAGTGTATAGATACTGACATCATTATACAGTACAGCATAATCATGAGTGTATAGATACTCACATCAATATACAGCGTAGCATACTCTTCAGTGTATAGATACTCACATCATTATACAGTGCAGCATACTCATCAGTGTATAGATACTCACATCTTTATACAGTACAGTATACTCATCAGTGTATAGATACTCTCATTATACAATGCAGCCTACTCATCAGTGTATAGATACTTACATTATACAGTGCAGCATACTGATCAGTGTATAGATACTCACATCATTATACAGTGCAGCATACTGATCAGTGTATAGATACTCACATCATTATACAGTGCTACATACTTATCAGTATATAGATACATCATTATACAGTGCAGCATATTCGTAAGTGTATAGATACTCACATCATTATACTGCACAGCATACTCATCAGCATACTCATGAGTGTATAGATACTGACAACATTATACAGTGCAGCATACTCAGTGTATAGATACTCACATCATTATACTGTGCAGCATACTCATCAGTGTTTAGATACTCACATCATTATACAGTGCAACATAATCATCAGTGTATAGATACTCACATCATTATACTGTGTAACATACTCATCAGTGTATAGTTACATCATTATACTGTACAGCATACACATCAGTGTATAGATACTCACATTATTATACAGTGCATCATAGTCATCAGTGTATAGATACTCACATTATTATACAGTGCAGCATTCTCATCAGTGTATAGATACTCACATTATTATACTGAACAGCATACTCATCAGTATATAGATACTCACATCATTATACAGTGCAGCATATTCATCAGTGTATTGATACTGACATCATTATACAGTACAGCATACTCATCAGTGTATAGATACTCACATCATTATACAGCGTAGCATACTCTTCAGTGTATAGATACTCACATCATTATCCAGTGCAGCATACTCATCAGTGTATAGATTCTCACATCATTATACAGTGCAGCATACTCATCAGTGTATAGACACTCACATCATTATAAAGTATACAGTGCAGCATATTCGTAAGTGTATAGATACTCACATCATTATACTGCACAGCATACTCATGAGTGTATAGATACTGACATCATTATACAGTGCAGCATACTCAGTGAATAGATACTCACATCATTATACTGTGCAGCATACTCATCAGTGTTTAGATACTCACATTATACAGTGCAACATAATCATCAGTGTATAGATACTCACATCATTATACTGTGTAACATACTCATCAGTGTATAGTTACATCATTATACTGTACAGCATACACATCAGTGTATAGATACTCACATCATTATATGGTGCAGCATACTCATCAGTGTATAGATAATCACATCATTATACAGTGCATCATAGTCATCAGTGTATAGATACTCACATTATTATACAGTGCAGCATACTCATCAGTGTATAGATACTCACATTATTATACTGAACAGCATACTCATCAGTATATAGATACTCACATCATTATACAGTGCAGCATATTCATCAGTGTATTGATACTGACATCATTATACAGTACAGCATACTCATCGGTGTATAGATACTCACATCATTATACAGCGTAGCATACTCTTCAGTGTATAGATACTCACATCATTATCCAGTGCAGCATACTCATCAGTGTATAGATTCTCACATCATTATACAGTGCAGCATACTCATCAGTGCATAGACACTCACATCATTATAAAGTGCAGCATACTCATCAGTGTATAGATGCTCACATCATTGTACAGTGCAGCATACTCATCAGTATATAGATACTCAAATCATTATACAGTGCAGCATACTCATCAGTGTATAGATACTCACATCATTATACAGTACAGCATACTCATCAGTGTATAGATACTCTCATTATACAATGCAGCATACTCATCAGTGTATAGATACTCACATCATTATACAGTGCAGCATACTGATCAGAGTATAGATACTCACATCATTATACAGTGCTACATACTTATCAGTGTATAGATACATCATTATACAGTGCAGCATATTCGTCAGTGTATAGATACTCACATCATTATACTGCACAGCATACTCATCAGCATACTCATGAGTGTATAGATACTGACATCATTATACAGTGCAGCATACTCAGTGTATAGATACTCACATCATTATACTGTGCAGCATACTCATCAGTGTTTAGATACTCACATCATTATACAGTGCAACATAATCATCAGTGTATAGATACTCACATCATTATACTGTGTAACATACTCATCAGTGTATAGTTACATCATTATACTGTACAGCATACACATCAGTGTATAGATACTCACATCATTATATGGCGCAGCATACTCATCAGTGTATAGACACTCACATCATTATACAGTGCAGCATACTCATCAGTGTATAGATACTCACATCATTGTACAGTGCAGCATACTCATCAGTGTATAGATACTCACATCATTATACAGTACAGCATACTCATCAGTGTATAAATACTCACATCATTATACAGTGCAGCATACTCATCAGTGTATAAATACTCACATTATTATACAGTGCAGCATACTCATCAGTGTATAGATATTCGCATCATTATACAGTACAGCATACTCATCAGTGTATAGATTCTCACATCATTATACAGTGCAGCATACTCATCAGTGTATAGATACTCACATCATTATACAGTACATCATACTCATCAGTGTGTGTGTGTGTGTAAATGTGTTTTATTGTGTGTGTTTGTGTGTATCTGTGCAGCATACTCATCAGTGTATAGATACTGACATCAGTATACAGTGCAGCATACTCATTAGTGTATAGATACTCACATCATTATAAAGTACAGCATACTCATTAGTGTATAGATACTCACATCATTAAACTACACAGCATACTCATCAGTGTATACATACTCACATCATTATACTGTGCAGCATTCTCATCAGTGTATAGATACTCACATCATTATACAGTGCAGCATACTCATCAGGGTATAGATACTCACATCATTATACTGTGCAACATACTCATCAGTGTATAGACACTCACATCATTATAAAGTACAGCATACTCATTAGTGTATAGATACTCACATCATTAAACTACACAGCATACTCATCAGTGTATACATACTCACATCATTATACAGTGCAGCATTCTCATCAGTGTATAGATACTCACATCATTATACAGTGCAGCATACTCATCAGGGTATAGATACTCACATCATTATACTGTGCAGCATACTCATCAGTGTTTAGATACTCACATCATTATACAGCGTAGCATACTCTTCAGTGTATAGATTCTCACATCAATATACAGTGCAGCATACTCATCAGTGAATAGATACTCACATCATTATACAGTACAGCATACTCATTGTATAGATACATCATTATACTGTGCAGCATACTCATCAGTGTTTAGATACTCACATCATTATACTGTGCAGCATAATCATCAGTGTATAGATACTCACATCATTATACTGTGTAACATACTCATCAGAGTATGGTTACATCATTATACTGTACAGCATACACATCAGTGTATAGATACTCACATCATTATATGGTGCAGCATACTCATCAGTGTATAGATACTCACATCATTATACAGTGCAGCATAGTCATCGGTGTATAGATACTCACATCATTATACAGTGCAGCATACTCATCAGTGTATAGATACTGACATCATTATACTGTACAGCATACTCGTCAGTGTATAGATACTCACATCATTATACAGCGTAGCATACTCTTCAGTGTATAGATACTCACATCATTATACAGTGCAGCATACAGGGAGTGCAGAATTATTAGGCAAGTTGTATTTTTGAGGATTAATTTTATTATTGAACAACAACCATGTTCTCAATGAACCCAAAAAACTCATTAATATCAAAGCTGAATAGTTTTGGAAGTAGTTTTTAGTTTGTTTTTAGTTATAGCTATTTTAGGGGGATATCTGTGTGTGCAGGTGACTATTACTGTGCATAATTATTAGCAACTTAACAAAAAACAAATATATACCCATTTCAATTATTTATTTTTACCAGTGAAACCAATATAACATCTCAACATTCACAAAGATACATTTCTGACATTCAAAAACAAAACAAAAACAAATCAGTGACCAATATAGCCACCTTTCTTTGCAAGGACACTCAAAAGCCTGCCATCCATGGATTCTGTCAGTGTTTTGATCTGTTCACCATCAACATTGCATGCAGCAGCAACCACAGCCTCCCAGACACTGTTCAGAGAGGTGTACTGTTTTCTCTCCTTGTAAATCTCACATTTGATGATGGACCACAGGTTCTCAATGGGGTTCAGATCAGGTGAACAAGGAGGCCATGTCATTAGATTTTCTTCTTTTATACCCTTTCTTGCCAGCCACGCTGTGGAGTACTTGGACGCGTGTGATGGAGCATTGTCCTGCATGAAAATCATGTTTTTATTGAAGGATGCAGACTTCTTCCTGTACCACTGCTTGAAGAAGGTGTCTTCCAGAAACTGGCAGTAGGACTGGGAGTTGAGCTTGACTCCATCCTCAACCCGAAAAGGCCCCACAAGCTCATCTTTGATGATACCAGCCCAAACCAGTACTCCACCTCCACCTTGCTGGCGTCTGAGTTGGACTGGAGCTCTCTGCCCTTTACCAATCCAGCCACGGGCCCATCCATCTGGCCCATCAAGACTCACTCTCATTTCATCAGTCCATAAAACCTTAGAAAAATCAGTCTTGAGATATTTCTTGGCCCAGTCTTGACGTTTCAGCTTGTGTGTCTTGTTCAGTGGTGGTCGTCTTTCAGCCTTTCTTACCTTGGCCATGTCTCTGAGTATTGCAGACCTTGTGCTTTTGGGCACTCCAGTGATGTTGCAGCTCTGAAATATGGCCAAACTGGTGGCAAGTGGCATCTTGGCAGCTGCACGCTTGACTTTTCTCAGTTCATGGGCAGTTATTTTGCGCCTTGGTTTTTCCACACGTTTCTTGCGACCCTGTTGACTATTTTGAATGAAACCCTTGATTGTTCGATGATCACACTTCAGAAGCTTTGCAATTTTAAGAGTGCTGCATCCCTCTGCAAGATATCTCACTATTTTTGACTTTTCTGAGCCTGTCAAGTCCTTCTTTTGACCCATTTTGCCAAAGGAAAGGAAGTTGCCTAATAATTATGCACACCTGATATAGGGTGTTGATGTCATTAGACCACACCCCTTCTCATTACAGAGATGCACATCAACTAATATGCTTAATTGGTAGTAGGCTTTCTAGCCTATACAGCTTGGAGTAAGACAACATGCATAAAGAGGATGATGTGGTCAAAATACTCATTTGCCTAATAATTCTGCACTCCCTGTACTCATCAGTGTATAGATACTCACATCATTATAAAGCACAGCATACTCATCAGTGTATAGATACTCACATTATACAGTGCAGCATACTGATCAGTGTATAGATACTCACATCATTATACAGTGCAGCATACTGATCAGTGTATAGATACTCACATCATTATACAGTGCTACATACTTATCAGTGTATAGATACATCATTATACAGTGCAGCATATTCGTCAGTGTATAGATACTCACATCATTATACTGCACAGCATACTCATCAGCATACTCATGAGTGTATAGATACTGACATCATTATACAGTGCAGCATACTCAGTGTATAGATACTCACATCATTATACTGTGCAGCATATTCATCAGTGTTTAGATACTCACATCATTATACAGTGCAGCATAATCATCAGTGTATAGATGCTCACATCATTATACTGTGTAACATACTCATCAGTTTATAGTTACATCATTATACTGTACTTCATACACATCAGTGTATAGATACTCACATCATTATATGGTGCAGCATACTCATCAGTGTATAGATACTCACATCATTATACAGTGCAGCATAGTAATCAGTGTGTAGATACTCACATCATTATACAGTGCTACATACTTATCAGTGTATAGATACATCATTATACAGTACAGCATACTCATCAGTGTATAGATACTTACATCATTATACAGCGTAGCATACTCTTCAGTATATAGATACTCACATCATTATACTGTGTAACATACTTATCAGTGTATAGTTACATCATTATACTGTACAGCATACACATCAGTGTATAGATACTCACATCATTATACAGTGCAGCATACTAATCAGTGTATAGATACTCACATCATTATACAGCGCAGCATACTCATCAGTGTATAGATACTCACATCATTATACTACACAGTATACTCGTCAGTGTATAGATACTCACATCATTATACAGTACAGCATACTCATCAGTGTATAGATACTCACATCATTATACTACACAGTATACTCATCAGTGTATAGATACTCACATCATTATACAGTACAGCATACTCATCAGTGTATAGATACTCACATCATTATACAGTGCAGCATACTCATCAGTGTATAGATACTCACATCATTATACTACACAGTATACTCATCAGTGTATAGATACTCACATCATTATACAGTGCAGCATACTCATCAGTGTATAGATACTCACATCATTATACAGTGCAGCATACTCATCAGTGTATAGATACTCACATCATTATACAGCGCAGCATACTCATCAGTGTATAGATACTCACATCATTATACAGCGCAGCATACTCATCAGTGTATAGATACTCACATCATTATACAGTGCAGCATACTCATCAGTGTATAGATACTCACATCATTATACAGTACAGCATACTCATCAGTGTATAGATACTCACATCATTGTACAGTGCAGCATATTCATCAGTGTATAGATACTGACATCATTATACAGTGCAGCATACTCATCAGTGTATAGATACTCACATCATTATACAGTACAGCATACTCATCAGTGTATAGATACTCACATCATTATACAGAGCAGCATACTCATCAGTGTATAGATACTCACATCATTATACAGTGCAGCATACTCATCAGTGTATAGATATTCACATCATTATACAGCACAGCATACTCATCAGTGTATAGATACTCACATCATTATAGAGTGCAGCATACTTATCAGTGTATAGATACTCACATCATTATACAGTAGAGCATGCTCATCAGTGTATAGATACTCACATCATTATACAGTGCAGCATACTCATCAGTGTATAGATACTCACATCATTATACAGTGCAGCATACTCATCAGTGTATAGATACTCACATCATTATACAGTAGAGCATGCTCATCAGTGTATAGATACTCACATCATTATACAGTAGAGCATGCTCATCAGTGTATAGATACTCACATCATTATACAGTACAGCATACTCATCAGTGTATAGATACTCACATCATTGTACAGTGCAGCATATTCATCAGTGTATAGATACTGACATCATTATACAGTGCAGCATACTCATCAGTGTATAGATACTCACATCATTATACAGTACAGCATACTCATCAGTGTATAGATACTCACATCATTATACAGAGCAGCATACTCATCAGTGTATAGATACTCACATCATTATACAGTGCAGCATACTCATCAGTGTATAGATATTCACATCATTATACAGCACAGCATACTCATCAGTGTATAGATACTCACATCATTATAGAGTGCAGCATACTTATCAGTGTATAGATACTCACATCATTATACAGTAGAGCATGCTCATCAGTGTATAGATACTCACATCATTATACAGTGCAGCATACTCATCAGTGTATAGATACTCACATCATTATACAGTGCAGCATACTCATCAGTGTATAGATACTCACATCATTATACAGTAGAGCATGCTCATCAGTGTATAGATACTCACATCATTATACAGTAGAGCATGCTCATCAGTGTATAGATACTCACATCATTATACAGTGCAGCATACTCATCAGTGTATAGATACTCACATCATTATACAGTGCAGCATACTCATCAGTGTATAGATACTCACATCATTATACAGTGCAGCATACTCATAGGTGTATAGATACTCACATCATTATACAGTGCAGCATACTCATAGGTGTATAGATACTCACATCATTATACAGTGCAGCATACTCATCAGTGTATAGATACTCACATCATTATACAGTGCAGCATACTCATCAGTGTATAGATACTCACATCATTATACAGTGCAGCATACTCATCAGTGTATAGATACTCACATCATTATACAGTACAGCATACTCATCAGTGTATAGATACTCACATCATTATACAGTGTAGCATACTCATCAGTGTATAGATACTCACATCATTATACAGTGTAGCATACTCATCAGTGTATAGATACTCACATCATTATACAGTGCAGCATACTCATAGGTGTATAGATACTCACATCATTATACAGTGCAGCATACTCATCAGTGTATAGATACTCACATCATTATACAGTGCAGCATACTCATCAGTGTATAGATACTCACATCATTATACAGTGCAGCATACTCATCAGTGTATAGATACTCACATCATTATACAGTACAGCATACTCATCAGTGTATAGATACTCACATCATTATACAGTGTAGCATACTCATCAGTGTATAGATACTCACATCATTATACAGTGTAGCATACTCATCAGTGTATAGATACTCACATCATTATACAGTGCAGCATACTCATCAGTGTATAGATACTGACATCATTATACAGCATAGCATGCGCATCAGTGAATAGATACTTACATCATTATACAGTGCAGCATACTCATCAGTGTATAGATACTCACATCATTATACAGTGCAGCATACTTATCAGTGTATAGATACTCACATCATTAAACAGTACAGCATACTCATCAGTGTATAGATATTCATAATCATTATACAGTGCAGCATACTCATCAGTGTATAGATACTCACATCATTATACTGTACAGCATACTCATCAGTGTATAGATACTCACATCATTATACAGTGTAGCATACTCATCAGTGTATAGATACTCACATCATTATACAGTACAGCATACTCATCAGTGTATAGATACTCACATCATTATACAGTACAGCATACTCATCAGTGTATAGATACTCACATCATTATACAGTGCAGCATACTCATCAGTGTATGGATACTCACATCATTATACAGTACAGCATACTCATCAGTGTATAGATACTCACATCATTATACAGCACAGGATACTCATCAGTGTATAGATACTCACATCATTATACAGTGCAGCATACTCATCAGTGTATAGATACTCACATCATTATACAGTGCAGCATACTCATCAGTGTATAGATACTCACATCATTATAAAGCACAGAATACTCATCAGTGTATAGATACTCACATCATTATACAGTACAGCATACTCATCAGTGTATAGATACTCACATCATTATACAGTGCAGCATACTCATCAGTGTATAGATACTCACATCATTATACAGTACAGCATACTCATCAGTGTATAGATACTCACATCATTATAAAGCACAGAATACTCATCAGTGTATAGATACTCACATCATTATACAGTACAGCATACTCATCAGTGTATAGATACTCACATCATTATACAGTACAGCATACTCATCAGTGTATAGATACTCACATCATTATACAGTACAGCATACTCATCAGTGTATAGATACTCACATCATTATACAGTGCAGCATACTCATCAGTGTATAGATACTCACATCATTATACAGTACAGCATACTCATCAGTGTATAGATACTCACATCATTATAAAGCACAGAATACTCATCAGTGTATAGATACTCACATCATTATACAGTACAGCATACTCATCAGTGTATAGATACTCACATCATTATACAGTACAGCATACTCATCAGTGTATAGATACTCACATCATTATACAGTACAGCATACTCATCAGTGTATAGATACTCACATCATTATACAGTGCAGCATACTCATCAGTGTATAGATACTCACATCATTATACAGTGCAGCATATTCATCAGTGTATAGATACTCACATCATTATACAGTGCAGCATACTCATCAGTGTATAGATACTCACATCATTATACAGTGCAGCATACAAATCAGTGTATAGATACTCACATCATTGTACAGTGCAGCATACTCATCAGTGTATAGATACTCACATCATTATACAGTGCAGCATACTCATACATACATGGCAGGAAATATTGCTACCATCTAGTGCTCTTGCAAATGGATAACATTCTTGCAAAACTGCTGCGATATAGTACTCTAGGCACGTGCATGCTCCTTCAACAAATGATACCAATAAAAATTTGATAACCTAAGTCAATTAGAAAATTGTTTAAAATAACATGTTCCATCTGAATCATGAAAGAAAGAAACATTTTGGGTTTCATGTCCCTTTAAACCTGACCAATAAAGGACCCTTATGCCGGAGGTAAGATTCGCTTCTATCCATCCTCCACACCAGTTTTTGACAAAACAGCAGCAGAGAGTTCTCCCAATGAGATTAGGCTTTTACACTGATTTGACCCGAGCATTTCCAGCTGCCAGATTCTCCAATATAATGTGCACAGAAATTCTCTTATCATTCTGCACACAAGCATCAGCCTTCAAGGCCTCATATCAGTCATACATAGATTTCTGTACCAAGCTTTCATGCTTCATCCTTTTTTTGCTATGCTCATTACATACAGATAAGTATAGCAATATATTATGTACTGGTGCTGTATGTAACTATGCACTTAAATACTCGCTAACAGAAATTGTATTAGCTCAATTATATAGTAAACGAACATCATTTCAAACAAAGCAGATTAAACTGATATTTTCCAATTTACCCGTTATGTTGAATCCTATTAAACTGGAATCTAATGTGCATTAGAAAAAACATAATAGATGTAGATATTTAAATAACCCTCCCTCTTTTTTTTTTCTTCATATATATATAAAACCTATTTTTTACCCTAAACAAGTACTAATACTTACAATTTTCCATTTTTTCTGTACAATTTCCGATATTATTGTGTATCCTATTGTGTGTATATATATATATGTGTGTGTGTATATGTATATATTAAGACAGGAATTGACCGCACTCACAGACTGGACTCGGTACACATCCTAAGCCACAGCAAACTCCACAGCCCTGAACACTGAAAGACAGCTGCAAAGTTCCCAGCAACCCAGGCAGTTAACCCCAGAGCAGCCTGGGTGACAGGCTGTCAGGGAAGCATTACAAACATTATCAACACAACACACAGAAAACCTGGCACTCGCCAGCAGATTCACAGTAATGTTTAAAAGCAAAACTGGGGGAAGTCAGTTACATTTGGCACCAAAAGGTCAAGCCCAGGACCACAACAAGGTCTCCCCCTTCCTGGGACCCTAAACCAGCACCCACACAATGCATACTTCCAAACAAACCAACTGGGAGCCTCCCAGGGTGACACAGGCTTTTGCTACCTCCCCTATGTAAATACAAAACCCAGGAATGGACCGCACTCACAGACTGGACTGGGTACACATCTTGTACATAAGGGAGATTACAAAAGCCAGTGTCACCCTGGGAGGTTCCCAGTTGGTTTGTTTGGAAGTATGCATTGTTTGGGTGCTGGTTTAGGGTTACAGGAAGGGGGAGACCTTGTTGTGGGCTTGATCCTTTGGCGCCAAATGTAACTGACTTCCCCCAGTTTTGCTTTTAAACATTACTGTGAATCTGTTGGCGAGTGCAAGGTTTTCTGTGTGTTGTGTGTGTGTGTGTGTGTATATACTGTATATATACACACACACACTTACATACATTTATTTATTGATAGATAGGTGTCTTTAAACCTGTATGGCAGCAAAGTTTGCATCAATTCCAATCTTTCTGATACTGTTTATCAGCGTTTTTTTGGCTCCTGATCTGTGTTTTGAGTTCTGAGTGATTACAATCCAGTGCAACATTTCACAGCATATACATACAATTTGTTTGTGTTTTTGTTTTGTTTTTGTTTTGTTTTTTTAATGTTACAATGTATGCATGAGTGCACCATTTTACAAGGTATACAGGTTGTTATATTTTACCTTGTGTAAACAGAATAACATTTTACAATATATACAGAGTGATCTGTATCACAATGATAGTGAGGAACATCTTCTGGGGGAATGAATTCAATGGTAACTTTGTATGGTGGGAGGGCTTAGGCCTTACCTCAAATAAGGGAACAGAATCTTCAGCTTCATCTTTGGTTCCTGAACACAGTTCCACTTTCCCTCTTAACCTTTTACTTTCTTACAGGTTCAGGTGGCAGCACTGAGTTTGTTCATGGCTTCCATTGGGTTGCTTTAGTCACTTTTGGTGGAAGCTTGTATTGTAGAATTTGCTATTGTTAGTCCAGGCCTGTTCATTTTTTCATGTTTCCCTTAAAGGGAAAGTCTTGTCAAAATTAAACTTTCATGATTGCAACAGGGCATGCAATTTTCAAGTAACTTCCCAAGTTACTTTTATCATCAAATTTGCTTTGCTCTCTTGATATTCTTTGCGGAAAGCTAAACCTAGGTAGACTCATATGCTAATTTCTAAGCATTTAAACCTTTTATCTCAGTGCATTTCAACATTTTTTTGAGAGTTAGACACTGCTAGTTCATGTGTGTCATATAGATAACATTGTGCTCACACCTGTGGAATTATTTAAGATTCAGCACTAATTCGGCTTAAATGCAAGTCTGTGAACAGAACTGAAATGAGAGACAGTCTGCAGAGGCTTAGATACATAGTAATCACAGTGGTAAAAAGTATATTCATGTAACACTGCAGTGTTGGTTATGCAAAACTTGGGGAATGGGTAATAAGGGGATTATCTAGCTTTTTAAAATAAAAATCTGGAGTAGGCTGTCCCTTTAAGGTTTGAGCAGGTAATTCTCGCTGTCTGTATTCGGTGGTTGCGGCCTGTGTGGAGCCGGAGCCCTTGAAGGGTGTAGTTTGGGCCAGTGGGCGGGGCATGATACCTCGGGTCAGAGCTTGGGGCACCCCTCCTGCAGAATGATTGTCCTGCGAACCCCTAGGGTATATGCTCTTCAAGGGCCGGTGGGCATGGCAGGTGCTCTGCAGTTAACATCCGGTTAGGCCACTAAGTTTTAGAGTTTGGGGCTACAGTTAGGGAGCTCGGTTTCCATCCACCCAATTGGAATTACTTAAAAAATTAAATGCGTTTATTTTTCCTCATCACTTGGTTCAATAAATTGGCCACGTTTGGCCTTATTTCCAGTTTATAGGTTTCGTGTTGTTTGGGTAGGTTTGGGTTGGTTTATCTAGGTATGTATGAATGATAGGATAGATGTTTTAACCCCTTATGTATACAGATTGTACCTTTTAAAACATACACAGAGTTTTCTGTTATACAGGGAATTTTCTTAGTACTTTCCATCGTACAATATATATAGAGGTAGATTTATCAAATGTTGGGCGGATCATGTCCACCCGACATCTCTAAATGCCAAAAGGATACGCTTTTGGCATTTATCATTGCACAAGCATTTCTGTTGAAATGCTTGTGCAACGTCACTCCCTGCACATTTGCGGTCAATCTATTGCTAGCAGGGGGTGTCAATAATCCAATCGGGATGATTGCTGTCCGCCGCCTCAGAGGTGGCGGATGAGTTAAGGAGCAGCGATCGTAAGTTTCAAGTGGACCTGAAACTTCGGGGGTAGATTGCAGCATCTGCTGCTTGATAAGGAGGAGGAGAGAGCAAAAGAGGGGGGGGGGGAGGGAGAGCAAAAGAGGGGGGGGAGAGAGCAAAAGAGGGGGGAGAGAGCAAAATAGTTGGGGGAGAGAGAGAACAAAAGAGATGGGGGAGAGAGAGAGCAAAATATAGGGGGAGAGAGAGAGCAAAAGAGAGGGGGGAGAAAAAGAGCAAAAGAGAGGAGTGGAGAGAGAGAGCAAAAGAGAGGGAGAGCAAAAGAGAGGGGGGAGAGAGAGCAAAAGAGAGGAGGGGAGAGAGAGAGAAAAAGAGGGGGGGGGGGGAGCAAAAGAGAGGAGTGGAGAGAGAGGAAAAGAGAGGGGGGGAGAGAGAGAGAAAAAGAGGGGGGGAGAGAGAGCAAAAGAGAGGGGAGAGAGTGAGCAAAAGAGAGGGGAGAGAGTGAGCAAAAGAGGGGAGAGAGAGAGAGCAAAAGAGAGGGGGGAGAGAGCAAAAGATAAGGGTGGGGAGAGAGCACAATAGAGAGGAAGGAGAGAGAGCGCAATAGAGAGGGGGGAAAGAGAGCAAAAGAGAGGGGTGGGAGAGAGAGAGCAAAAGAGAGGGGGGGAGAGAGCAAAAGAGGGGGGAGAGAGCTAAAGAGAGGGAGGGGAGAAAGCAAAAGAGAGGGGGGAGAGAGCAAAATATAGAGGTGGGGAGAGAGCGCGCAATAGAAAGGGGGGAGAGAGAGAGCAAAAGAGAGGGGGGGAGAGAGAGAGCACGGGGTGGTACCGCTGTATTGCAAAGGAGGTCCATGCATTAAAAAGTGCAGTCACACATAATTCTGTAGGAGGTATCTAGCTTGGAGCCTAGATAACATGTTGTAAGTGTGCTCCTTGAATGCTGTGCACCACTTCAGTGCGTTTATAACATTGTTTACATTATTTAGATGACTTTGAATTTAGGTGAGTGGCAATAATCCTTTTGGGTAGCAAAGGTTTATGGGTTAGGCTTTAGGGCAGTGGAGCTCTAAACACTTGTAAATCTGTTGCCCCTGACTCCACAACCCATAACAATTTGATGTTATATTTATCTTACACATTTCTTGCAACTGAATCAGGTGTATTGGAGATTCCAGAAGTTACATAAAAATGTTGGGTGAGATGTAGGATAGCCTTATGCTTATCCCTCACAGTGTTTGTCAAACACCCAATGTGGGATAGCCTTATGCTTATCCCTCACAGTGTTTGTCATTACCATCCTTTCTGTGAAGAAGTGCTTCTGCAAATTACTCTTGAGCCTTCTATCCTCTGTAATACAGTTATCTCCTTCCCTTGTTTGCAATAGGGAACCCTTTTTCAAAATAAGTAGTGGGTGTGTTATCTCCAGAGCAACAATGCACTACTGGGAGCTAGCTGAACAAGTCTAGTGAGCCAATAACAAGAGGTATATGTGAACAATCAGCAGCTAGCTGAGCCTATTTGAGCTGTCTGAGCCTACCTACATAATCTTTCAACAAAAAATGCCAAGAGAGCAAAGCAAATGCAATAGTAGAAATAAATTGAAATGTTACTAAAACTGCATGCGCTATCCAAACAATGAAAGTTTACTTTTGACTTTCATGTCCCTTTAATTATTATGCAATGCAAACTAATGAAGATATGGCAAATTGCACACCTGTTGTACATTAAGATTACAAGTTTTAGCTTAAGTTCTTTTGTCAGCTTGTTTTTACTTGTCTGTACATTATAACACAGTTATAAATACTCATTGAAAATTCAGTCTAATATTAATCATTTGACCATTTCTTTCAACATACATTTTGATTTAATTTATTCCTATATGCCTGCAAATGAGAATTTATTGCCACTCTGAGAAAACCTCAAATGATTATATGTCAATATTGATAAAATAGAAAGCTCGATGTGCATTTGTGATGAAGCTATAAAGGTAGCCCCTGCAGAGTACAGAGTTCTACAACACTGGTCATGCTGCCATATTTCCATATCAAGATAGATTACATCTCTGATGAATTGGAAAATGTGTCCTTATCAGATGTCACCTGACTGATTCCATCTTACAACATCCTCTTCCTTGATTGAGTTGTTCTGCATGAACTTTTCCCAGAAGGTCAATCGTCACCTTATTTTGTTGATGAGTACAACATAGGTTATACTCCAAGTCTTCCACTATGTCATTTTCAGATAACTTCCCAAAGCCAGGAAATATTAGAGTAAATATCTAAATGTTTCTTTGTTGCCCTTAAAACCCACAAGCTGTGTTGTATATTTCTATGTTGATTTGCTTGCACTGTTATTTACCATTGAGCATACATTTGACTCACAATGATTTAGGGGGTAGTATACTTATTACTAAAATAATATAATCTACTGTCAGCTGTATATCAGGTCACTTATTTTTAAGAGGCTATTGGGCTAACAGAGCTCACAGCCTTTCTGTATTTTGTAGTTTGTTTGTTTTTTTGGATGATCATGAACTGGGAGATACCAGACAAATCAATTCCACCCCACCTAGACCACCCGTAATTCTACCCATTCTGCCAGTCAGTCACATCCCAAACTCCTTTGGGCCACCCAAAATTAATTTGAGCGAATTGTATGTGAACTATGGTGAGTTTTTTTGCTATTTAAATGGACTTGCAGCTGCTCCTCTATAAACCCCATGCCATCATCAGACCTCAGATCAGACTCCAGGATCAGCAGGTCATCTATAAACCACATGCCATCATCAGACCTCAGATTAAACCCCAGGACCTGCAGGTCCTCTATTAACCCCATGCCATCATCAGACCTCAGATCAGACTCCAGGATCAGCAGTAGTGATGTCGCAAACCTAAAAATTTCGGTTTGCGAACCGCGGACTCAAACTTCCGCAACTGTTCGCGAACTGCCATTGACTTCAATAGGCAGGCGAACTTTAAAACCAACAGGGACTCTTTCTGGCCACAATAGTGATGGAAAAGTTGTTTCAAGGGGACTTACACCTGTACTGTGGCATGCCAGAGGGGGAACCATGACAAAACTCCCATGGAAAATTACATAGTTGATGCAGAGTCTGGTTTTAAGCCATAAAGGGCATAAATCACCTAACATTCCTAAATAGTTTGGAATAATGTGCTTTAAAACATCAGATATGATGTTGTATCGATCAGGTTGTTTTAAAAGATAGATAATCCCTTTATTACCCATTTCTCAGTTTTGCATAACTAACACATTTATAATAATATACTTTTAACCTCTGTGATTATCTTGTATCTAAGCCTCTACAAAATGCCACTTTTTTCAGTTTTTTTTAAATATTTACACTACTGTTACAACAGATATGAGTGATGGCACTAGTTGGCAAGTGGGCCTGGCACACACGCTGGCAGGCAGGCAACTGCAATTAGATTACACTAGCAGACTGATGTTTCACAGTCAAAAAAGTTTTTTTTAAAAATATTTACACTACTGTTACAACAGATATGAGTGGTGGCACTAGTTGGCAAGTGGGCCTGGCACACACGCTGGCAGGCAGGCAGGCAACTGCTATTAGATTACACTAGCAGACTGATGTTTCACAGTCCAATTTTTTTTTTTTTTTTTAAATTTACACTACTGTTACAACAGATATGAGTGGTGGCACTGCAGGCAGGCAACTGCAATTAGATTACACTAGCAGACTGATGTTTCACAGTCAAAATTACACAGGCAAAAAAAAAAACGACTGATGTTCTAGCCCTAAAAAGGGCTTTTTGGGGTGCTGTCCAAACAGCAGAGATCAGATGAGTCCTTCAGGACTGTAGTGGACACTGAATACACTAGCCTAGCTATCAATTTCCCTAAAAAATCAGCAGCAGCTACACTGTCCCTCCTCTCACTAACAATGCAGGATCAGAATGAATCTAAAATGGCTGCTGTCCAGGAGCTGGGAGGGTCTGGGAGGGAGTGTCTGTTGCTGATTGGCTGTAATGTGTCTGCAGACTGTGAGATACAGGGTCAAAGTTTACTCAATGATGACGAATAGGGGGCGGATCGAACATCGCATATGTTCGCCCGCCTCTGCGAACGCGAACAAGCTATGTTCGCAGGGAACTATTCGCGACATCACTAATCAGCAGCTCCTCTAAAACCACATGCCATCGTCAGACCTCAGATTAGACCCCAGGATCAGCAGCTCCTCTTTAACCCCATGCCATCATCAGACCTCAGATCAGACCCTGGCTCAGCCGCTATTATATAAACCACATGCCATCATCAGACCTCAGATCAGACCCTGGCTCAGCAGCTATTATATAAACCACATGCCATCATCAGACCTCAGATTAGACCCCAGGATCAGCAGGTCCTTTATAAATCACTTGCCCTCATCAGACCTCATATCAGATCCCAGGATAAGCAGCTGCTCTATAAACCACATGCCCTAATGAGTCAATAGATTAGACCTGATCCTGGAGTCTAATCTGATGTCTGATGATGGCATGGGGTTTATAGAGGAGCTGCTGATCCTGGAGTCTAATCTGATGTCTGATAATGGCATGGGGTTTATACAGGAGCTGCTGATCTTGGAGTCTAATCTGAGGTCTGATGATGGCATGGGGTTTATACAGGAGCTGCTGATCCTGGAGTGTAATCTGAGGTCTGATGATGGAATGGGTTTATAGAGGAGCTGCTGATCCTGGAGTCTAATCTGACGTCTGATGATGGCATGGGGTTTATACAGGAGCTGCTGATCCTGGAGTCTATTCTGACATCTGATGATGGCATGGGGTTTATACAGGAGCTGCTGATCCTGGAGTCTAATCTGAAGTCTGATGATGGCATGTGGTTTATAGGTGACCTGCTGACCCTGGAGTCTGATCTGAGGTCTGATGATGGCATGGGGTTTATAGAGGAGCTGCTGATCCTGGAGTCTGATCTGAGTTCTGATGATGGCATGGGGTTTATAGAGGAGCTGCTGATCCTGGAGTTTGATATGATGTCTGATGATGGCATGGGGTTTATAGAGGAGCTGCTGATCCTGGAGTCTGATCTGAGGTCTGATGATGGCATGTGATTAATAGAGGAGCTGCTGATCCTGGGGTCTGATAATGGCATGTGGTTTGTAGATGAGCTGCTGATCCTGGGGTCTGATCTGAGGTCTGATGATGGCATGTGGTTTGTAGATGAGCTGCTGATCCTGGGGTCTGATCTGAGGTCTGATGATGGCATGTGGTTTGTAGAGGATCTGCTGATCCTGGGGTCTGATGATGGCATGTAGTTTATAGATGAGCTGCTCATCCTGGGGTCTGATCTGAGGTCTGATGATAGCATGGGTTTATAGAGGAGCTGCTTATCCTGGGGTCTGATCTGAGGTCTGATGATGGCATGTGGTTTATATAACAGCTGCTGAGCCAGGGGTCTGATCTGAGGTCTGACATGGGCATATGGTTTGAGAGGTGCTACATGTAGCAGACAACAATGAATATAATAGTTGCAACATCAAAAAAACAACAACCGACTAATAAACCTAATGTTTATCCTACTTGCTTGCAGCACACAGATGCTTTGAAGTCATATTGGCAGCAGTACAGTTAATACTTCTTTTCCTTGTGTCTCGGGTCAGCTCATTCTGAAATTTCCCAGGTGTGCAGATACTGGCACTGCTAAAAGCAAACAGAGGTTTATATCTAACTAATGTATTACTCATGTGCAGTTTGGGTAGATTTGTGGTCTCTCTTAAAAAACTATTGCAGCCCCATATGTAAAATGGTTGGATGCCCAACAACTTCTGTGTATTCATTGGTTTAGTTTAGAAAGAAATTCATTATTGTTTACAATAAAACTAGTACGTAATAGGTTAAATAATAGTCTTTTTTTTTTACAATAACCATGTCAACAGTTTTGCCACACTTCATTTAAAAGATGCTTCAAGTTCCTGAAGGATGAAGGGGGAGTAAGATAATAGGCCAGATTATGTAAATTCACCAGACGGGATCTGAAAAGCTTTAACAATAGTCACAGGGGCTGCCCTCAGAGAATTCTCTAAAAAGGCGGCTGTCCCTGCGAGATGCAATATGTAACAGAGTTTGCTGGAAAGAGTAAAATTAGCAGGGGCCACATTTTAAAAATGATAAAAACATATCAGATGACCCATTTGTTCAGTCTTACAGTTGCCTCTATTTTAGTATCAGTTTTACTATTAGAGTAATATGTATTTTGAATATTTTGTCACAATCCTCGCAATTTAAAACAGCGATACTGCAGGGGAAAATGTTTAAAGACCTGACAGAGAATTTTTAGCAACACCCATAGGATGCCCCTGTTCAGCCCACTAGCAGAGGCGGAAAACACAATAAGAAAAACAATATGCTATGAATTTCGTACTTATAAGTATCAATTTCACTGCACTTTTTCGCAATTTTAGTGTAGTTGTATTAGTATTTTAACTGTGTACATTCAGGGTTTTTTTCAGCATAACTTCAATACAAATTGTAATTTTTCTTTAATATACTATTTTTCAGACAAATGTTTTTACAATTTTTAATGTGATTTAACAATACAATTTTTTAAAGGGTCTAATTCAATAAGTAATTTATTTATTTTATACCATTTTAAACTATGATTTGTTTTGTGAGCCCTATAGTAATGTGTGCATTTTCTTCCCATACTTTATATAGGGAACACCCCTGTGCAAGGCAAACTGTTCTCAAGCACAGATTTTAGAGAATATTACTGTGTAGTACTGCTGAGATTTCTTACAGAATCTTGTAAACCCGGAGACCTTAAGATAATCAGCTATTTGTATTGCTCAGTCTTGGAACGGACTGCATATATATAAACCCCTGCTCTTTCAGGAGGGCTATCTGTCAGAGCCGCTGATGTGTTGCCTAATGTGACAGTTAAAGGGACATAATACTCATGCTAAATCACTTGAAACTGATGCAGTATAACTGTAAAAAACTGACAGGAAAATCTCACCTGAGCATCTCTATGTAAAAAAGGAAGATATTTTACCTCGCAACTTCTTCAGCTCAGCAGAGTAAATTCTGTGTAAAAAGTTATAGTTCAGCTGCAGGTAAAAAAAAAATATGAAGAAATGAACAGCAGCCAATTAGCAGTGCTGAGGTCATGAACTTTTTTACTGTGATCTCATGAGATTTCACTTAACTCTCATGAGATTTCATTGTAAACTTCCTTACACAGAATAGGGAAATAAGATGAGTGCGCTGTTCCGGGACAGACATACTGATTTGCTGCTTAGAAGTCCTTTACAATGGGATGTGGCTACTGAGGAACTTTTGAGGTAAAATATCTTTCTTTTTTACATAGAGATGTTACGGGGATATTTTCTAGTCAGCTTTTTACAGCTATACTGCATCACTTTCAAGTGTTTAAACATTTGAGTATTATGGCCCTTTAAGATATGCATGGACCCGTTAAATGTGGCCAACTCCTGTATCAGGAGGAGGATGTGTTCTATAAGGGGCTATGTAAAGATTAATTGTACAAATAATATTTATATTAAAAGAGATATAAAACCCAAATTTGTTCTTTTATGATTCCGATAGAAGTAAATAGGAAAGTTATTACAAATTGTATTTTCTATTATCAAATTTATTTACTTTATTCTCTTGGTATAACTTTATTCTCTTGGTATCCTTTGTTGAAGGAACAGCAATGCATGAATGAGAGCTAGTTGAACACATCAGGTAAGCCAACGACAAGGGGCATATGTCCAGCCACTAATCAGCAGCTAGCTCTCAGTAGTACATTGTTGAAATTCATACCTAGGTATGCTCAAGAGCAACAAAGGATACCAAGAGACCAAAACAAAATTAGATAATAGAAGAACATTGGAAAGTTGTTTAAATTGTATCCTTTATCTAAATCATGGAAGAAACATTTTTGGTTTTATTTCCCTTTAACCTCAAAATGTAATTCTCTATTAGAAATATAACATTGCAATAGATATTCATTACTTAGTATGCCTGCGTTTGATGTAAAATACCTCTGATAGCTGAGCGTCTTCCTCTTGCTTCCAGAGATACTGGAGTGTCGCCATCATACTAATGCATAGTGAAATGAACTGACCTTGCAACATTCTGCAGAGTGATTGGTACATCAGAGTCCAAGCTTATTTGTATCTGTCTCTAGTTGAGCACAGAAAAGGTCCAGGGGAATGTGTGTCCCTGATCTGCTCTTGTAAGTTGTGCTAACACATGCTAGTGTAAGACTCCTTGTTAGTCTGAAGTGTATCAAAGGGTTAACCTTCTTTGCTATGGGAGTGACTGCTGTATGGGTAACTATGGTGCGAGTGAGAGGGGCCAGGCTCTCTTACCTGCATAAGAAGTCTGTGTAAGCCATCTTCTTCCTCTTTGTTTCCTACTCCAGCCATTTCCCCCTTTCCTTTTGTGTGTTGATGTTTTTGCAGGATGAGAGGCCTTGTGTGGCTTTATTTGGGGCACAGCTTCTCCCAGCAGGGGTAGGTTTCATTGAGCTAACACAGTAAGCCCACAATGTAGGCTCTATCTGTTATTGCTGGTTGGACCACTGGCTTATATGGGGGTTTCCTACTGGGTTGGAGAATACATACATCCTAGCCATAGTGGTTGGTCGTGCCCCAGCGAGCAGATGGTAAAGGGGATGAGTGATGGCCATGCTAAAAAGAAGGGGGTTACGCATTTCAGGTGGTGGCTTAAGGGTACTCCTCTCATGTGGGTAAGCAGGCCAGATAGCTATGAGAATCTCCATAACCCGTCAGGGTGGAGCATCCATTGGGCCGCTGACCTGCTGTGGTACAAGTTAGTCAGGGACTCAAGTTTCACCATCCTAAAGTTTATATAGTTATTGGAATAAGACTTGAGTCAACTTGAGTTACCCTGATAACGTTTATATAGTTATTGGAATAAGACTTGAGTCAAATTGAGTTACGCTGATAAAGTTTATATAGTTATTGGAAAAAGACTTGAGTCAACTTGAGTTACGCCGATAACGTTTATATAGTTATTGGAATAAGACTTGAGTCAACTTGAGTTACCCTGATAACGTTTATATAGTTATTGGAATAAGACTTGAGTCAACTTGAGTTACGCTGATAAAGTTTATATAGTTATTGGAATAAGACTTGAGTCAACTTGAGTTACGCTGATAACGTTTATATAGTTATTGGAATAAGACTTGAGTCAACTTGAGTTACGCTGATAACGTTTATAAACACAGCCCTGATGGTTTTCCTCCCAGCTCTTGTCTCCTGTGTGTTTATTGGGTTATAGTGTTAGATATTATAAAGGGGTTAAGCTTGGAGGTAAGGGAGCAGGAAACAGAATTATGTATAGAAGGTTTAATCAATTATTCCATTACTTTTTAATATTTCTTTATATGCAGATACTTTGCAAAGCCTAAAGGGACAGTAAACACTGTTAGATTGTAATTATACATAGTCATTCAACTTATACTTTTATTATTTATTTGCCCCTTTACCTGTAATTTAAGTCTGATTTGTTTTTTTCAGTACTTCTGACAGCTGAAACAGCTGACACAGCTGGCATCACAAGCCTAATCCTGCCACATAGCTGTCCCTAATTCACAATTTGTTATCTTATCGTTTTTGCGAAAGCTAAGCAATTGAGATTTTTTTTCATAAAATGACAGTGTGGCAAGCTCTGTCCTCTCGAGACTCATGTCCTAATTGGCTCTCCAAATAAGGAAGGGGGGGGGTCAGAATTTGATTGTTGAAAGACAATTGCAACAAACAAGGTGTTTTATTGTCCCTTTAATTGTTTATATATGCTATGCTTATATACCAAGGGTTGTAAAATCCCTTCAATTCAATCATAACTTAAAGAAGAAGCATTAATAAATCAAATTGACAACACATTTAAAACCTTGTAACTTACATTGTGATGTTATTTATATATATAAAAAAGATTTCCTTTTACAATATACACAATTTATCCTGTCAGTGGTATAGTACGCTAATTAGAGGCATAATACGCTGATTTGTAATGCTGTCTGCTTACTTGAGGTTAATTACTGTTGTGGCGGACAACATATTCCAGCCGCGTGTTATTGTATAGTCAGTGTCGTTAGGTTTACTTTCCTTTACTAAGCAGAGACGCCACTATAAAGCATATTATGACTCTCTAAATGCCGGCTATTTATCCCAACAAACTATTGGAATAGAATAGACTTGCATAATAAACTAATGGGATTCATTTAGAAAAAAAAATCTCCAGACATAGCAGTTGCAGGTTATAAAAACAAAAGTTGCAAAAATAGAATAGGTGTGATGAGTTGTACTAATTATTTCTATGCAAATAGAAATTCCAGCGCTGCGGAATCTGTTGGCGCTCTACAAATACCTGATAATAATAATAATAATAATATGAAACTGGTAATCTCTGGGCTTGGGGCTGCATTTGAGAGGAAGGTGTTGGTATATTGGGGGTCAGAATATGGACAGATACCCTAGAATATCATCAATTATTTATAGCAAGACAGGGGAGTGCTGACATTGTGGTTAAGAAAAGGTTCCTTTCGCTCTTTATTTTTGTGTTTGTGTGTTTATATATATATATATTTATATATATTATATTATATATATATATATTATATATATATATATTATATATATAGTGTATTATATTATATATAACTGTGTGTGAATATATATATATATTATATTATATATATATATATATATATATATTATATATATATATTATTATATATATAGTGTATTATATTATATATAACTGTGTGTGAATATATATATATATATATATTATATTATATATATATATTATATATATATATTATTATATATATAGTGTATTATATTATATATAACTGTGTGAATATATATAAAAATAAAAAACACGCATATACATATATGAACACACACAAACAAATATACATAAACACTGTACACCTACACATATACAAACACACTCATACAGCGGTTTAGGGACGTGAATACCGCCCTAAAGTGAAACAAGGCAGTTTTAGCTTTCTTTTCACTTGCCAGTCTGTTTAAAAACTTGAAAACATGTTTGAACCAGGACCAGACTGGGACCAAAAAGAGCCCCAGGCATTTTAGGGCAAAGAGGCCCACTGGGCCCCCCCCCCCCCCTGTTCATAATTTCTTATTTAACCGTATACCACACATGACAGCTATAATACTTGTTTAAGTGAGAAAAACAATTAAAATTTCCAACACTCGCACAACCTCATTATAAGTTCCTCACATACACTGATAAATTCTGAATCATGTGAGTGACTCAAGTCATACATTTCTGATAATCTGATTAGGGATTACTGAGCCAGCATTGCAATATTGTTTTAACCAAACAGTAACAGTGCACAATCTCACTATAAATCACTCGCATATACTGATATGTGATATATTCTGAATTATGTGAGTGATTTAAATCATACATTTCTGATAATCTGATTAGAGATTACTGACCCAGCAACATTGCAATACTATTTTAACCAAACAGTAACAGTGCACAACCTCACTATATGTCACTCACATACACTGATATGTCATATATTCTGAATCATGTGAGTGACTTATAGTGAGGTTGTGCACTGTTACTGTTTGGTTAAAAAATATTGCAATGCTGGCTCAGTAATCGCTAATCAGATGATAAGAAATGTATGATTTGAGTCACTCACATGAATGATTCAGAATATGTCAGTGTATGTGAGTCACTCAAATCATACATTTCTGATAATCGGATTAGGGATTACTGAGCCAGCATTGCAATATTTTTTAACCACAAACAGTAACAGTGCACAACCTCACCTGCTGACTGCTGTTCTGTAGTGTAGACTTGCTTCACTTCACGATCACTGCGTCACCAATTTCAGTGTCCCATCATCTGATGTCTGACTCCTTTTCTCTGCTGATGCTGCAGCCTCATGATCCAGTCAGTTTTTTCGACCAGCCTACCCGACCCAACCAAGTTTTCCCGCCAATCCCCACCCCACCCCACCAAGTGATTGTGCGACGTGTTATCCCCATATACGGCCACAGAGAGGAATAACATTTGGCCGACCTGCAGTGCTACCAAAAAGGCCATCCACTCTGACTTTACCAGTGCTCACCTGCCGCTATATGAAAGACTAGTAACCAGAGGCGTAACTAGGGCCCAGGTGCAAGAATCCAAGAAGGGCACACGCAATACATGTTTATATATGCACACTATATATCAGCACTTAAGCACCTCATTACAAAAGGTCTGCATACACAATACATGTTTATATATGCACAGTATATGTACCCAGCCCCTGTAATAAATGAGGCCCCAGCCGCCCTGTAATTAAATTATGCCCCTAGCCCCCTGTAATAAATTATGCCCCAGCAATAAATGATTCCCCCAGCCCTCCTGCAATAAAATGATGCCCACAGCCATAAATGATACCCCCAGCCCCCTGCAGTAAAATGATGCCCCCAGCCTGCTGCAATAAAATGATGCCCCTAGCACCCCTACAATAAAATGATGCTCCCAGCAATAAAATGATGCCCCCTGCAATAAAATAATGCCCTGAGCACCCTGCCAAAAAGATGCCCCCTGCAATAAATGATGCCCCCAACAATAAAATGAAGCCCCAGCCCCCCTGCAATACAATGATGCCCCAGCTCCCCTGCAATAAAATGATGCCCCCAGCTCCCCTGCAATAAAATGATGCCCCCGGCCCCTGCAATAAATGATGCCCCCAGTCCCCCTGTAATAAATTATGCCCCTAGCAATAAATGATTTCCCCAGCCCCCCTGCAATAAATGATTTCCCAGCCCCTGCAATAAAATGATGCCCCCAGCCATGAAATTATGCCCCCAGCCCCCCCTGCAATAAATGATCCCCCAGCAATAAATGATTCCCACAGCCCCCCTGCAATAAAATGACGCCCCAGCCCACTACAATACAATAATGCCCCCAGCACCCCTACAATAAAATTATGCTCCCAGCAATAAAATGATGCCCCCTGCAATAAAATAATGCCCTGAGCACCCTGCAATAAATGATGCCCCCAAGAATAAAATGAAGCCCCAGCCCCCTTGCAATAAAATGATGCCCCCAGCTCCCCTGCAATAAAATGATGCCCCAACCCCCTGCAATAAATGATGCCCCCAGTCCCCCTGCAATAAATTACGCCCCCAGCAATAAATGATGCCCTCAGCCCCCCTGCAATAAATTATTCCCCAGCCCCTTGAAATAAAATGATGCCCCCAGCCATGAAATTATGCCCCCAGCCCCCCTGCAATAAATGATCCCCCCAGCAATAAATGATTCTCCCAGTCCCGCTGCAATTAAAGGATGCCCCCAGCCCCCATGCAATAAAATGATGACCCAGTCCCGCTGCAATAAAATAATTACCCCAGCACCCCTGCAATAAAATGATGCCCTGAGCCCCCCTGCAATAAATTATGCTCCCAGCCACCCTGCAATAAAATGATGCCCCAGCAATAAAATGATGCCCCCAGCCCCCTGCAATAAATTATGCCCAGGCAATAAAAGTATGCCCCAGCTCCCCTGCAATAAATTATGCCCACAGCCCTAATGCAATAAAATGATGCCCCCACTACTAGAACCTCTGATAGGCAACATTTTTAGGCTTTTAGATACTAATGCATTTCAGCTAGAGCTAGGGATCACAGCATGTGCATTGGGCTGAGCAGTGAGCATCTTTCCACTTCAGCCAGAGCCGTCACGGCTGCCCTCCTCCCCCCTCCGCAAAAATAATAATTTAAAAACAAAATAGTACACAACCTGTCTGAAGTTGGGCCCCCCTTCATCACTGGTAGTTACGACCCTGCTAGTAACTCACTGGCTGCAGGTAACCTCCCTTGCCCTCTCTTACCTCCTGCTCGTGCTGCTACACTTTGGAGGAAGTGATGGGGGAGCAGGAGCTGGGAGGTCACATGTAGTCACATGTGCTCCCTTTTTAGTTCCTCCCAGCCAGCCAGGCCAACCCACTCAGCACAGATCTCGGAGGCCCCTGCTGCTTCTCCCACCCTTGGCCACATCAGACAGTAGCAGCCAGCATGTCTCTCGCATACAGCGACTGTCTGACAAACTTGCAAGTAAGTAGATACTCAGTCTACTTACTGTATGCAAGTCCTTATAAGGCCGTGTGGCCGTTTTACAGTACAAACCAAGCACAAAAACTATAATAAAATTTTCGGGGCACTCAGTATGTGGGCAGGGCTAAGATAACCGGCGGCCCACCAGGCATTTGCCCAGTATGCTCTATGGTTAGTCCGGGCCTGGTTTGAACTAATATATATTAGGGGTGCAATAGTGCTACAATTAGTTTAACACTAGCACAGCACAGTATTCAATTAGTCTTTAATAAATACTGTACCTGTAAATAGTGACAATTACTGTAGTACAATTTTCCAGACTATAGCACAGATTGCACTGTAATGCTGTAAACAGAGTGAACTAAGCATAACAAAATGGTGCCAGTCACTTTTCTCGCAATCTCATAATGATTACAGCACCGTTTCAAAATCCTTGGAGGTTGAACTTCAGCTCCAAAAGAGCTGTATTAGCAAAGCGCTGTAAAGTGAGGTATACCTGTATGTGTATGTATATATATATATATGTATATATATATATATATATATATATATATATATATATATATATATATATACATAAAATATTTGGTTTGATTTGCACTCAACTTATTTCCACTGACTCATTCGAGTGATCTGATTTATGAGTTAATATCAGATCAACACTGTGCTCAGGGGGAACAGAGTTTATTAGATAATGAATCAAAGAAGAAAATTGTGGGGAACCTAATCCTCACTATAAATCCCTTTATCCGGCACCAGAGCATAGGGTTAATTATTAAACAACTAGCGGTTCCTATAAGGGTATACTATCCCTAATTTCCTCACCACTATGTTATCAAAATTATACAGTAGATGCTCCCCTATAATTGCATTACCTATTTTAAAATTACAGAGGACATTTAAACAATACAATCACATACAGAAAACAATAATTCTTATGCTCATATGATTTATTCACTGCTAGCTTCAAGAAAATAAACATTTACAAAATAACGAACGTGGGCCCACTTAAGTGCACATAACGCTATGTCCTTATAGCAAATTATTATGATTAAAGTTCAGTTGTTAACATCCAATATTTATCCAAAGGATTGTGTTTCCCAATTGATATAAATCACAAGTTCCGTTCTTCAGCCATTTAACCAATCTTTGAACATACTAGGGCTTAAAATGTTTGTTTTCATAGTGGTGCAAAAGTAAGACTTATCACTCTAGGAGTTTGCATATAATAAATAGTGTTCGTTATTTCTATGCATGTGAGTATTATACAAAATTTCTCCTTAAATCGTTGCTCTTTTTATGACGCCTCAAGGAATTAGGGCTTTTATAGTTAAACTTCCGCGCACCTTGCTAGGCTGTCTGTGTTCAATGTATTGCAACATAAGTAACAATTGTCAAAGGCTTTACCTTGATTGTAGATCTCCAATGTATGTTGTTCTCCTCTTGGGGGATACTCACATGCACTTCCCAGTTGTCACTTTCTTTCAACCCACAGCGAGTGTGTCAGACTTTGCACCGTTATTTTCTTTTCCGATGGCCAGTAAGGGTGAAACGCGCATAGCTGAGAGCTAAATCAAACTGAGGGCAGCAGCTGAGCCCTCAATATCACGCTGGCCATCGGAAAAGAAAATAACGGTGGAAAGTCTGACACACTCACTGTGGGTTGAAAGAAAGTGACAACTGGGAAGTGCATGTGAGTATCCCCGAAGGGGAGAAAAACATACATTGGAAATCTACAATCAAGGTAAAGCCTTTGACAATTGTTACTTATGTTGCAATACATTGAACACAGACAGCCTAGCAAGGTGCGCGGAAGTTTAACTATAAAAGCCCTAATTCCTTGAGGCGTCATAAAAAGAGCAACGATTTAAGGAGAAATTTTGTATAATACTCACATGCATAGAAATAACGAACACTATTTATTATATGTAAACTCCTAGAGTGATAAGTCTTACTTTTGCACCACTATGAAAACAAACATTTGAAGCCCTAGTATGTTCAAAGATTGGTTAAATGGCTGAAGAACGGAACTTGTGATTTATATCAATTGGGAAACACAATCCTTTGGATAAATATTGGATGTTAACAACTGAACTTTAATCATAATAATTTGCTATAAGGACATAGCGTTATGTGCACTTAAGTGGGCCCACGTTCGTTATTTTGTAAATGTTTATTTTCTTGAAGCTAGCAGTGAATAAATCATATGAGCATAAGAATTATTGTTTTCTGTATGTGATTGTATTGTTTAAATGTCCTCTGTAATTTTAAAATAGGTAATGCAATTATAGGTGAGCATCTGCTGTATAATTTTGATAACATAATGGTGAGGAAATTAGGGATAGTATACCCTTATAGGAACTGCTAGTTGTTTAATAATTACCCCTATGCTCTGGTGCCGGATAAAGGGATCTATAGTGAGGATTAGGTTCCCCACAATTTTCTTCTTCGATTCATTATATATATATATATATATATACACACACACACTACCGGTCAAAAGTTTTAGAGCAGCACCATATTTCTATTCA